>NC_138311.1:58265000-58377500 GCF_965601325.2 Salmo salar | reverse complement strand
GCTCTAAAATGTGAAGTTTTGTCACCGAACACAATGCCACAGACGTCTCAAGTTTTGAGGGAGCGTGCAATTGGCATGCTGATTGCAGGAATGTCCGCCAGAGCTGTTGCCAGATCATTTAATGTTCATTTCTCTATCATAAGCCGCCTCCAACATCGTTTTAGAGAATTTGGCAGTACATCCAACCGGCCTCACAACCGCAGACCACGTGTGTGGGCGAGCGGTTTGCTGATGTCATTGTTGTGAACAGAGTGCCCCATGGTGGCGGTGGGGTTATGGTATGGGCCCCATGGTGGAGGTGGGGTTATGGTATGGGCCCCATGGTGGAGGTGGGGTTATGGTATGGGCCCCATGGTGGAGGTGGGGTTATGGTATGGGCCCCGTGGTGGAGGTGGGGTTATGGTATGGGCCCCGTGGTGGAGGTGGGGTTATGGTATGGGCCCCGTGGTGGAGGTGGGGTTATGGTGTGGGGCAGGCATAAACTACGGACAACAAACACAATTGCATTTTGTTGATGGCAATTTGAATGCACAGAGATACCGTGACGAGATCCTGAGGCCCATTGTCGTGCCATTCATCCGCCACCATCACCTCATGTTTCAGCATGATAATACACGGCCCCATGTCGCAAGGACCTGTACACAATTCCTGGAAGCTGAAAAGGTCCCAGTTCTTCCATGGCCTGCATACTCACCAGACACGTCACCCATTGAGCATGTTTGGGATGCTCTGGATCGACATGTACGACAGCGTGTTCCAGTTCCCGCCAATATACAGAAACTTCACACAGCCATTGAAGAGGAGTGGGACAACATTCCACAGCCTGATCAACTCTATGTGAAGGAGAGATGTCGCGTGCTGCATGAGGCAAATGGTGGTCACACCAGATACTGACTGGTTTTCTGATACAAGCCCCAACTTTTTATTTTTTTATTTAGGTATCTGTGACCAACAGATCTGTATTCCCAGTCATGTTAAATTCATAGATTAGGGACTAATTAATTAATTTCAATTGACTGATTTCCTTATGAACTGTAACTATGTTGCATTTATACTCTCTCTCTGTGTGTGTGAGATATATAATCACACAGTACCAGTCAAAAGTTTTAGAACACCTACTCATTCTAGGGTTTTTCTTTATTTGACTATATTTTACATTGTATAATAATAGTGAAGACATCAAAACTAAGAAATAACACACATGGAATCATGTAGTAACCAAAAAAGTGTTAAATAAATCAAAATATATTTTATATTTGAGATTCTTCAAAGTAGCCACCCTTTGCCTTGATTACAGCTTTGCAAACTCTTGGCATTCTCTCAACCAGTTTCACCTGGAATTATTTTCCAACAGTCTTGAAGGAGTTCCCAAGTGCACTTGTTTGGTGCGTTTCCTTCACTCTGCGGTCCAACTCATCCGAACCATCTCAATTGGGTGAGATGATAGTCCCACTAAGCCCAAACCAGATGGGATGGCGTATTGCTGCAGAATGCTGTGTTAGCCATGCTGGTTAAGTGTGCCTTGAATTCTAAATAAATCACAGACAGTGTCACCAGCAAAGCACCATCACACCTCTTCCTCCATGCTTCACGGTGGGAACCTCACGTGCGGAGATCATCCGTTCACCTACTCTGCATCTCACAAAGACACGGCGGTTGGAACCAGAAATCTCAGATTTGGACTCATCAGACCAAAGGACAGATTGCCACCAGTCTAATGTCCATTGCTCGTGTTTCTTGGCCCAAGCAAGTCTCTTCTTATTATTGGTGTCCTTTAGTAGTGGTTTCTTTGCAGCAATTCAACCATGAAGCCCTGATTCACACAGTCTCCTCTGAACAGTTGATGTTGAGATGTGTCTGTTACTTGAACTCTGTGAAGCATTTATTTGGGCTGCAATTTCTGAGGCTGGTAACTCTAATGAACTTATCCTCTGCAGCAGAGGTAACTCTGGGTCTTCCATTCCTGTGGTGATCCTCATGAGAGCCAGTTTCATCATAGCGCTTGATGGTTTTTGTGACTGCACTTGAAGAAACTTTCAAAGTTCTTGACATTTTCCGGATTGCCTGACCTTCATGTCTTAAAGTAATGATGGACTGTCGTTTCTCTTTGCTTATTTGAGCTGTTCTTGCCATAATATGGACTTGGTCTGTATACCACCCCTACCTTGTCACAACACAACTGATTGGCTCAAACACATTAACTTTTAACAAGGCACAACTGTTAATTGAAATGCATTCCAGGTGACTACTTCATGAAGCTGGTTGAGAGAATGCAAAGCTGTCATGAAGGCAAAGGGTGGCTACTTTGAAGAATCTCAAAGAAAAAATACATTTAGATTTTGCCACTTTTGGTTACTACATGATTCCACATGTGTTGATGTCTTCACTACTATTCTACAACGTAGAAAATAGTCAAAATAAAGAAACACTTGAATGAGTAGGGGGGGGGGGGGAGTAATTGTCTTTAAATGAAAAGCACGTTACAAATTGTATGTATTATTATTATTATTATAATAACAAGCTGTTTATATGTTATTAAAAAGAGAGGAAACGTGTTGCTTTGTGTCCACAGAGATCAAACAGGCCAGACTCCCTACATTGTTGCTCCAGACAAGGATACTAGAAACGTGTTTAGGAAGTACATGGCTGATCACCCTGACAGATACAACTACAGCAGGGCTCTGGTGAGCTGTCGTTCCAGTTGTCTAGTTACAGGTCACATTTTAAACTTGAGTAGCGCTGTGGAACAACAACAAACCAGCAATCAAGTGTCCAAAGATGTACAGGACTTGGACACTTTAAGGACTTTGTGATAAAGCTGTGAAGTGTAATCAGCCAGTTAAGAGTCCACTTTCTGTCAATCAAATGGAATAAATGAAATGTGGATTCTGTTGTCTAGGAGTTAGCTAGACAGAGAAGTAACGTGGGCCATTTCACATGATGACACATTTCCTAGCACACGAAATACCATTTAATAAAACATATTTTTATTTTCCAAAGATGTACAGTTTATTTTTATTTTATTTTTTTTTATTTTTTTTTTGAGCTCTTCGTGATACAGCAGTCTAACGTCGAACCTCTTCCTTTTAAGGTTCCTGGGCCGCTGACGGCGGAGTTGGAGTCCAAGAAAACGGAGAAGAAAAAGGCTCAGAAAGCAGCTCAGAAAACGAGGGAGAAAGCGCAGAAAGAACAGAGGAAGCAACTAGAGATGGAAGCTGAGGAGAAGAAAAGATTTGCCTCCTTAAGCGACCGAGAGAAGGTATGAAAACAGATCTTTTTGTAATATATATATATTTTTTTTGATGCGGTACATGAATTTGTTTCAAAACGAGCGGCTTGACTGTCAAATTTCCTCCCGCAGAGAGCACAGGCTGCAGAGAAGAGGTTGGCAGAGCATAAGGCATCAGCAGGGGGAGATTTTTCAAACACCAGGTAACATTACAAAGATCTGGGTCATTTAGTCAAACAACCTCTCTTTCTCTTTTGACTCACCGAACACAAAACCATGTTAGACTAATGAATACGTCGCGTTGCTCAATAAATAGCAGAACAGTCTGGTTCTGTACCGAAGGCAAACGTTGTTCTGTATTGAGTCAACACATTTTCTTTCATTCGTCTAGGAGTCTAGTGGTCTCTCCTGTCGTATACAGTATCGTCTAGGAGTCTCTCCTGTCGTATACAGTATCGTCTAGGAGTCTAGTGGTCTCTCCTGTCGTATACAGTATCGTCTAGTGGTCTCTCCTGTCGTATACAGTATCGTCTAGTGGTCTCTCCTGTCGTATACAGTATCGTCTAGGGGTCTAGTGGTCTCTCCTGTCGTATACAGTATCGTCTAGGGGTCTAGTGGTCTCCCCTGTCGTATACAGTATCGTCTAGGAGTCTAGTGGTCTCTCCTGTCGTATACAGTATCGTCTAGTGGTCTCTCCTGTCGTATACAGTATCGTCTAGTGGTCTCCCCTGTCGTATACAGTATCGTCTAGTGGTCTCCCCTGTCGTATACAGTATCGTCTAGTGGTCTCTCCTGTCGTATACAGTATCGTCTAGGGGTCTAGTGGTCTCTCCTGTCGTATACAGTATCGTCTAGTGGTCTCTCCTGTCGTATACAGTATCGTCTAGTGGTCTCTCCTGTCGTATACAGTATCGTCTAGGGGTCTAGTGGTCTCCCCTGTCGTATACAGTATCGTCTAGGGGTCTAGTGGTCTCTCCTGTCGTATACAGTATCGTCTAGTGGTCTCTCCTGTCGTATACAGTATCGTCTAGGAGTCTAGTGGTCTCTCCTGTCGTATACAGTATCGTCTAGGGGTCTAGTGGTCTCTCCTGTCGTATACAGTATCGTCTAGGAGTCTCTCCTGTCGTATACAGTATCGTCTAGGAGTCTAGGGGTCTCTCCTGTCGTATACAGTATCGTCTAGGAGTCTAGGGGTCTCTCCTGTCGTATACAGTATCGTCTAGGGGTCTATCCTGTCGTATACAGTATCGTCTAGTGGTCTCTCCTGTCGTATACAGTATCGTCTAGGAGTCTAGTGGTCTCTCCTGTCGTATACAGTATCGTCTAGGGGTCTAGTGGTCTCTCCTGTCGTATACAGTATCGTCTAGGGGTCTCTCCTGTCGTATACAGTATCGTCTAGGGGTCTAGTGGTCTCTCCTGTCGTATACAGTATCGTCTAGGAGTCTAGGGGTCTCTCCTGTCGTATACAGTATCGTCTAGGGGTCTCTCCTGTCGTATACAGTATCGTCTAGGGGTCTCTCCTGTCGTATACAGTATCGTCTAGTGGTCTCTCCTGTCGTATACAGTATCGTCTAGGAGTCTAGTGGTCTCTCCTGTCGTATACAGTATCGTCTAGGAGTCTAGTGGTCTCTCCTGTCGTATACAGTATCGTCTAGGAGTCTAGTGGTCTCTCCTGTCGTATACAGTATCGTCTAGGGGTCTAGTGGTCTCTCCTGTCGTATACAGTATCGTCTAGGGGTCTAGTGGTCTCTCCTGTCGTATACAGTATCGTCTAGTGGTCTCTCCTGTCGTATACAGTATCGTCTAGGAGTCTAGTGGTCTCTCCTGTCGTATACAGTATCGTCTAGGGGTCTCTCCTGTCGTATACAGTATCGTCTAGGGGTCTCTCCTGTCGTATACAGTATCGTCTAGTGGTCTCTCCTGTCGTATACAGTATCGTCTAGGGGTCTAGTGGTCTCCCCTGTCGTATACAGTATCGTCTAGGGGTCTAGTGGTCTCTCCTGTCGTATACAGTATCGTCTAGGGGTCTAGTGGTCTCCCCTGTCGTATACAGTATCGTCTAGTGGTCTCTCCTGTCGTATACAGTATCGTCTAGGGGTCTAGTGGTCTCCCCTGTCGTATACAGTATCGTCTAGGGGTCTAGTGGTCTCTCCTGTCGTATACAGTATCGTCTAGTGGTCTCTCCTGTCGTATACAGTATCGTCTAGGGGTCTAGTGGTCTCCCCTGTCGTATACAGTATCGTCTAGTGGTCTAGTGGTCTCTCCTGTCGTATACAGTATCGTCTAGTGGTCTCTCCTGTCGTATACAGTATCGTCTAGGGGTCTAGTGGTCTCTCCTGTCGTATACAGTATCGTCTAGGGGTCTAGTGGTCTCTCCTGTCGTATACAGTATCGTCTAGGGGTCTAGTGGTCTCTCCTGTCGTATACAGTATCGTCTAGGGGTCTAGTGGTCTCTCCTGTCGTATACAGTATCGTCTAGGAGTCTAGGAGTCTCTCCTGTCGTATACAGTATCGTCTAGGGGTCTCTCCTGTCGTATACAGTATCGTCTAGGAGTCTAGTGGTCTCTCCTGTCGTATACAGTATCGTCTAGGGGTCTAGTGGTCTCTCCTGTCGTATACAGTATCGTCTAGGAGTCTAGTGGTCTCTCCTGTCGTATACAGTATCGTCTAGTGGTCTATCCTGTCGTATACAGTATCGTCTAGGGGTCTAGTGGTCTCTCCTGTCGTATACAGTATCGTCTAGGAGTCTAGTGGTCTCCTGTCGTATACAGTATCGTCTAGGGGTCTCTCCTGTCGTATACAGTATCGTCTAGGGGTCTAGTGGTCTCTCCTGTCGTATACAGTATCGTCTAGGAGTCTAGGGGTCTCTCCTGTCGTATACAGTATCGTCTAGTGGTCTCTCCTGTCGTATACAGTATCGTCTAGGGGTCTAGTGGTCTCCCCTGTCGTATACAGTATCGTCTAGGGGTCTAGTGGTCTCTCCTGTCGTATACAGTATCGTCTAGGGGTCTAGTGGTCTCCCCTGTCGTATACAGTATCGTCTAGTGGTCTCTCCTGTCGTATACAGTATCGTCTAGGAGTCTAGTGGTCTCTCCTGTCGTATACAGTATCGTCTAGGAGTCTAGTGGTCTCTCCTGTCGTATACAGTATCGTCTAGGGGTCTAGTGGTCTCTCCTGTCGTATACAGTATCGTCTAGGAGTCTAGTGGTCTCTCCTGTCGTATACAGTATCGTCTAGGGGTCTCTCCTGTCGTATACAGTATCGTCTAGGGGTCTCTCCTGTCGTATACAGTATCGTCTAGGGGTCTAGTGGTCTCCCCTGTCGTATACAGTATCGTCTAGGAGTCTAGTGGTCTCTCCTGTCGTATACAGTATCGTCTAGTGGTCTCTCCTGTCGTATACAGTATCGTCTAGTGGTCTCCCCTGTCGTATACAGTATCGTCTAGTGGTCTCTCCTGTCGTATACAGTATCGTCTAGTGGTCTAGTGGTCTCTCCTGTCGTATACAGTATCGTCTAGTGGTCTAGTGGTCTCTCCTGTCGTATACAGTATCGTCTAGGGGTCTAGTGGTCTCTCCTGTCGTATACAGTATCGTCTAGTGGTCTCTCCTGTCGTATACAGTATCGTCTAGGGGTCTAGTGGTCTCTCCTGTCGTATACAGTATCGTCTAGTGGTCTCTCCTGTCGTATACAGTATCGTCTAGGAGTCTAGTGGTCTCTCCTGTCGTATACAGTATCGTCTAGGGGTCTAGTGGTCTCTCCTGTCGTATACAGTATCGTCTAGGAGTCTCTCCTGTCGTATACAGTATCGTCTAGGAGTCTAGTGGTCTCTCCTGTCGTATACAGTATCGTCTAGGGGTCTCTCCTGTCGTATACAGTATCGTCTAGGAGTCTAGTGGTCTCTCCTGTCGTATACAGTATCGTCTAGGAGTCTCTCCTGTCGTATACAGTATCGTCTAGGGGTCTCTCCTGTCGTATACAGTATCGTCTAGTGGTCTCTCCTGTCGTATACAGTATCGTCTAGGAGTCTAGTGGTCTCTCCTGTCGTATACAGTATCGTCTAGGGGTCTCTCCTGTCGTATACAGTATCGTCTAGGGGTCTAGTGGTCTCTCCTGTCGTATACAGTATCGTCTAGGGGTCTAGTGGTCTCTCCTGTCGTATACAGTATCGTCTAGGAGTCTAGTGGTCTCTCCTGTCGTATACAGTATCGTCTAGGGGTCTAGTGGTCTATCCTGTCGTATACAGTATCGTCTAGTGGTCTCTCCTGTCGTATACAGTATCGTCTAGTGGTCTCTCCTGTCGTATACAGTATCGTCTAGGAGTCTAGTGGTCTCTCCTGTCGTATACAGTATCGTCTAGGAGTCTAGTGGTCTCTCCTGTCGTATACAGTATCGTCTAGGAGTCTAGTGGTCTCTCCTGTCGTATACAGTATCGTCTAGGGGTCTAGTGGTCTCTCCTGTCGTATACAGTATCGTCTAGTGGTCTCTCCTGTCGTATACAGTATCGTCTAGGAGTCTAGTGGTCTCTCCTGTCGTATACAGTATCGTCTAGGGGTCTCTCCTGTCGTATACAGTATCGTCTAGGGGTCTCTCCTGTCGTATACAGTATCGTCTAGTGGTCTCTCCTGTCGTATACAGTATCGTCTAGTGGTCTCCCCTGTCGTATACAGTATCGTCTAGGGGTCTAGTGGTCTCTCCTGTCGTATACAGTATCGTCTAGGGGTCTAGTGGTCTCCCCTGTCGTATACAGTATCGTCTAGTGGTCTCTCCTGTCGTATACAGTATCGTCTAGGGGTCTAGTGGTCTCCCCTGTCGTATACAGTATCGTCTAGGGGTCTAGTGGTCTCTCCTGTCGTATACAGTATCGTCTAGTGGTCTCTCCTGTCGTATACAGTATCGTCTAGGGGTCTAGTGGTCTCCCCTGTCGTATACAGTATCGTCTAGTGGTCTAGTGGTCTCTCCTGTCGTATACAGTATCGTCTAGTGGTCTCTCCTGTCGTATACAGTATCGTCTAGGGGTCTAGTGGTCTCTCCTGTCGTATACAGTATCGTCTAGGGGTCTAGTGGTCTCTCCTGTCGTATACAGTATCGTCTAGGGGTCTAGTGGTCTCTCCTGTCGTATACAGTATCGTCTAGGGGTCTAGTGGTCTCTCCTGTCGTATACAGTATCGTCTAGGAGTCTAGGGGTCTCTCCTGTCGTATACAGTATCGTCTAGGGGTCTAGTGGTCTCTCCTGTCGTATACAGTATCGTCTAGGGGTCTCTCCTGTCGTATACAGTATCGTCTAGGGGTCTCTCCTGTCGTATACAGTATCGTCTAGTGGTCTCTCCTGTCGTATACAGTATCGTCTAGGGGTCTAGTGGTCTCCCCTGTCGTATACAGTATCGTCTAGGGGTCTAGTGGTCTCTCCTGTCGTATACAGTATCGTCTAGGGGTCTAGTGGTCTCCCCTGTCGTATACAGTATCGTCTAGTGGTCTCTCCTGTCGTATACAGTATCGTCTAGGGGTCTAGTGGTCTCCCCTGTCGTATACAGTATCGTCTAGGGGTCTAGTGGTCTCTCCTGTCGTATACAGTATCGTCTAGTGGTCTCTCCTGTCGTATACAGTATCGTCTAGGGGTCTAGTGGTCTCCCCTGTCGTATACAGTATCGTCTAGTGGTCTAGTGGTCTCTCCTGTCGTATACAGTATCGTCTAGTGGTCTCTCCTGTCGTATACAGTATCGTCTAGGGGTCTAGTGGTCTCTCCTGTCGTATACAGTATCGTCTAGGGGTCTAGTGGTCTCTCCTGTCGTATACAGTATCGTCTAGGGATCTAGTGGTCTCTCCTGTCGTATACAGTATCGTCTAGGGGTCTAGTGGTCTCCCCTGTCGTATACAGTATCGTCTAGGGGTCTAGTGGTCTCTCCTGTCGTATACAGTATCGTCTAGTGGTCTCTCCTGTCGTATACAGTATCGTCTAGGGGTCTAGTGGTCTCCCCTGTCGTATACAGTATCGTCTAGTGGTCTAGTGGTCTCTCCTGTCGTATACAGTATCGTCTAGTGGTCTCTCCTGTCGTATACAGTATCGTCTAGGGGTCTAGTGGTCTCTCCTGTCGTATACAGTATCGTCTAGGGGTCTAGTGGTCTCTCCTGTCGTATACAGTATCGTCTAGGGGTCTAGTGGTCTCTCCTGTCGTATACAGTATCGTCTAGGGGTCTAGTGGTCTCTCCTGTCGTATACAGTATCGTCTAGGGGTCTAGTGGTCTCTCCTGTCGTATACAGTATCGTCTAGGGGTCTAGTGGTCTCTCCTGTCGTATACAGTATCGTCTAGGGGTCTAGTGGTCTCTCCTGTCGTATACAGTATCGTCTAGGAGTCTAGGGGTCTCTCCTGTCGTATACAGTATCGTCTAGGGGTCTAGTGGTCTCTCCTGTCGTATACAGTATCGTCTAGGGGTCTCTCCTGTCGTATACAGTATCGTCTAGGGGTCTCTCCTGTCGTATACAGTATCGTCTAGTGGTCTCTCCTGTCGTATACAGTATCGTCTAGGGGTCTAGTGGTCTCCCCTGTCGTATACAGTATCGTCTAGGGGTCTAGTGGTCTCTCCTGTCGTATACAGTATCGTCTAGGGGTCTAGTGGTCTCCCCTGTCGTATACAGTATCGTCTAGTGGTCTCTCCTGTCGTATACAGTATCGTCTAGGGGTCTAGTGGTCTCCCCTGTCGTATACAGTATCGTCTAGGGGTCTAGTGGTCTCTCCTGTCGTATACAGTATCGTCTAGTGGTCTCTCCTGTCGTATACAGTATCGTCTAGGGGTCTAGTGGTCTCCCCTGTCGTATACAGTATCGTCTAGTGGTCTAGTGGTCTCTCCTGTCGTATACAGTATCGTCTAGTGGTCTCTCCTGTCGTATACAGTATCGTCTAGGGGTCTAGTGGTCTCTCCTGTCGTATACAGTATCGTCTAGGGGTCTAGTGGTCTCTCCTGTCGTATACAGTATCGTCTAGGGATCTAGTGGTCTCTCCTGTCGTATACAGTATCGTCTAGGGGTCTAGTGGTCTCTCCTGTCGTATACAGTATCGTCTAGGAGTCTAGGGGTCTCTCCTGTTGTATACAGTATCGTCTAGGGGTCTCTCCTGTCGTATACAGTATCGTCTAGGAGTCTAGTGGTCTCTCCTGTCGTATACAGTATCGTCTAGGGGTCTAGTGGTCTATCCTGTCGTATACAGTATCGTCTAGGGGTCTAGTGGTCTCTCCTGTCGTATACAGTATCGTCTAGGAGTCTAGTGGTCTCTCCTGTCGTATACAGTATCGTCTAGGGGTCTCTCCTGTCGTATACAGTATCGTCTAGGGGTCTCTCCTGTCGTATACAGTATCGTCTAGTGGTCTCTCCTGTCGTATACAGTATCGTCTAGGGGTCTAGTGGTCTCCCCTGTCGTATACAGTATCGTCTAGGGGTCTAGTGGTCTCTCCTGTCGTATACAGTATCGTCTAGGGGTCTAGTGGTCTCCCCTGTCGTATACAGTATCGTCTAGTGGTCTCTCCTGTCGTATACAGTATCGTCTAGGAGTCTAGTGGTCTCCCCTGTCGTATACAGTATCGTCTAGTGGTCTCTCCTGTCGTATACAGTATCGTCTAGGAGTCTAGGAGTCTCTCCTGTCGTATACAGTATCGTCTAGTGGTCTCTCCTGTCGTATACAGTATCGTCTAGGAGTCTAGTGGTCTCTCCTGTCGTATACAGTATCGTCTAGGAGTCTAGTGGTCTCTCCTGTCGTATACAGTATCGTCTAGGAGTCTAGTGGTCTCTCCTGTCGTATACAGTATCGTCTAGGGGTCTAGTGGTCTCTCCTGTCGTATACAGTATCGTCTAGTGGTCTCTCCTGTCGTATACAGTATCGTCTAGGAGTCTAGTGGTCTCTCCTGTCGTATACAGTATCGTCTAGGGGTCTCTCCTGTCGTATACAGTATCGTCTAGTGGTCTCTCCTGTCGTATACAGTATCGTCTAGGGGTCTAGTGGTCTCCCCTGTCGTATACAGTATCGTCTAGGGGTCTAGTGGTCTCTCCTGTCGTATACAGTATCGTCTAGGGGTCTAGTGGTCTCCCCTGTCGTATACAGTATCGTCTAGTGGTCTCTCCTGTCGTATACAGTATCGTCTAGGGGTCTAGTGGTCTCCCCTGTCGTATACAGTATCGTCTAGGGGTCTAGTGGTCTCTCCTGTCGTATACAGTATCGTCTAGTGGTCTCTCCTGTCGTATACAGTATCGTCTAGGGGTCTAGTGGTCTCCCCTGTCGTATACAGTATCGTCTAGTGGTCTAGTGGTCTCTCCTGTCGTATACAGTATCGTCTAGTGGTCTCTCCTGTCGTATACAGTATCGTCTAGGGGTCTAGTGGTCTCTCCTGTCGTATACAGTATCGTCTAGGGGTCTAGTGGTCTCTCCTGTCGTATACAGTATCGTCTAGGGGTCTAGTGGTCTCTCCTGTCGTATACAGTATCGTCTAGGGGTCTAGTGGTCTCTCCTGTCGTATACAGTATCGTCTAGGGGTCTAGTGGTCTCTCCTGTCGTATACAGTATCGTCTAGGAGTCTAGGGGTCTCTCCTGTCGTATACAGTATCGTCTAGGGGTCTAGTGGTCTCTCCTGTCGTATACAGTATCGTCTAGGGGTCTCTCCTGTCGTATACAGTATCGTCTAGGGGTCTCTCCTGTCGTATACAGTATCGTCTAGTGGTCTCTCCTGTCGTATACAGTATCGTCTAGGGGTCTAGTGGTCTCCCCTGTCGTATACAGTATCGTCTAGGGGTCTAGTGGTCTCTCCTGTCGTATACAGTATCGTCTAGGGGTCTAGTGGTCTCCCCTGTCGTATACAGTATCGTCTAGTGGTCTCTCCTGTCGTATACAGTATCGTCTAGGGGTCTAGTGGTCTCCCCTGTCGTATACAGTATCGTCTAGGGGTCTAGTGGTCTCTCCTGTCGTATACAGTATCGTCTAGTGGTCTCTCCTGTCGTATACAGTATCGTCTAGGGGTCTAGTGGTCTCCCCTGTCGTATACAGTATCGTCTAGTGGTCTAGTGGTCTCTCCTGTCGTATACAGTATCGTCTAGTGGTCTCTCCTGTCGTATACAGTATCGTCTAGGGGTCTAGTGGTCTCTCCTGTCGTATACAGTATCGTCTAGGGGTCTAGTGGTCTCTCCTGTCGTATACAGTATCGTCTAGGGATCTAGTGGTCTCTCCTGTCGTATACAGTATCGTCTAGGGGTCTAGTGGTCTCTCCTGTCGTATACAGTATCGTCTAGGAGTCTAGGGGTCTCTCCTGTTGTATACAGTATCGTCTAGGGGTCTCTCCTGTCGTATACAGTATCGTCTAGGAGTCTAGTGGTCTCTCCTGTCGTATACAGTATCGTCTAGGGGTCTAGTGGTCTATCCTGTCGTATACAGTATCGTCTAGGGGTCTAGTGGTCTCTCCTGTCGTATACAGTATCGTCTAGGAGTCTAGTGGTCTCTCCTGTCGTATACAGTATCGTCTAGGGGTCTCTCCTGTCGTATACAGTATCGTCTAGGGGTCTCTCCTGTCGTATACAGTATCGTCTAGTGGTCTCTCCTGTCGTATACAGTATCGTCTAGGGGTCTAGTGGTCTCCCCTGTCGTATACAGTATCGTCTAGGGGTCTAGTGGTCTCTCCTGTCGTATACAGTATCGTCTAGGGGTCTAGTGGTCTCCCCTGTCGTATACAGTATCGTCTAGTGGTCTCTCCTGTCGTATACAGTATCGTCTAGGAGTCTAGTGGTCTCCCCTGTCGTATACAGTATCGTCTAGTGGTCTCTCCTGTCGTATACAGTATCGTCTAGGAGTCTAGGAGTCTCTCCTGTCGTATACAGTATCGTCTAGTGGTCTCTCCTGTCGTATACAGTATCGTCTAGGAGTCTAGTGGTCTCTCCTGTCATATACAGTATCGTCTAGGGGTCTAGTGGTCTCTCCTGTCGTATACAGTATCGTCTAGGGGTCTAGTGGTCTCTCCTGTCGTATACAGTATCGTCTAGGAGTCTCTCCTGTCCTATACAGTATCGTCTAGGGGTCTCTCCTGTCGTATACAGTATCGTCTAGGAGTCTCTCCTGTCGTATACAGTATCGTCTAGGAGTCTAGTGGTCTCTCCTGTCGTATACAGTATCGTCTAGGGGTCTAGTGTGTTTCTAACTCCATGTTCTCTCCTCTCTACCAGGCGGTGTTGGCAGTGTGGGGAGTCCCTGGTGGGAAAGGTCCCGTTTCAATACCTAGACTTCAGCTTCTGCACCCCTCGCTGTGTCCAGGAGCACCGAAAGGCTAATGTGGCTAACAGGAGCAAAGCAGCGAACTGACTGTCATGTTGCTACCGCCACCACCCTACCATACTGTTGCCACTTCACTATAGAAGCCTCAGGCCTACTAATCTGTTAGTTGGTGGGCCCAGAGCCCTAACTGAACCAAGCCACAGGGCCCAGAGCCCGCAGACCCAACTGAACCAAGCCACAGGGCCCAGAGCCCGCAGACCCAACTGAACCAAGCCACAGGGCCCAGAGCCCGCAGACCCAACTGAACCAAGCCACAGGGTCCAGAGCACGCAGACCCAGAGATACCTAAGTCAATCTGCAGGGCCCAGTGATCTTGCCCGTCTGATAGGAACAAAAATGCATAGAAATAGAATGAATAGAACAGACAAATGATTGACTTGAATGGGGACTCCCGTTCTAATCGTTATATTTCTATGCATTTAATCCTAATCAAATAGGACCCGGTGTCTCAAGATGAGCGGGCTTGTTACGGCTGGATCCAGTTTAACTCGGGACGATCTGAGTTGTAGCGCCGTTGGAAATCTAAAGGTCATTGAGCCGACATGCAGCGTTTACCGTGGAAGCTGTCCAGGTCTGATCCCGGGTTAACTGGTGTCAGATTAAATCATTCTGTTGGCTCCTCCAGGTCTGAACCCGGGTCAACTGGTGTCAGATTAAATCATTCTGTTGGCTCCTCCAGGTCTGAACCCGGGTCAACTGGTATCATTCTGATGGTTCCTCCAGGTCTGAACCCGGGTCAACTGGTATCATTCTGATGGTTCCTCCAGGTCTGAACCCGGGTCAACTGGTATCATTCTGATGGTTCCTCCAGGTCTGAACCCGGGTCAACTGGTGTCAGATTAAATCATTCTGCTGGTTCCTCCAGGTCTGAACCCGGGTCAACTGGTATCATTCTGTTGGTTCCTCCAGGTCTGAACCCGGGTCAACTGGTGTCAGATTAAATCATTCTGTTGGCTCCTCCAGGTCTGAACCCGGGTCAACTGGTGTCAGATTAAATCATTCTGTTGGTTCCTCCAGGTCTGAACCCGGGTCAACTGGTATCAGATGAAATCATTCTGTTGGTGTCGAATGGAATAATAATAATAAACAATATTAATTCAACTGTATGTGTGATGATGAAATACTGTTTATTAATGTACACTGTTTTTTTTGGGGGGGGGGGAAATTGATTTATTAAAAGGTATAAAGTACCACAGCAACTCGTGTTATTTTTTAAAATAATGTCAAAACAATGATTACCATAATACTATCATCGATTTATTCATACCTGCGTGAGTTAAACACAGAAACCTTTAAGTTTCCTTTTTTAAACAGATCATCGAAATGCAGCGGAGACAGAAACTGGAAGTCTGGCTCAGCGGTTGTTATACAAAACATTTTTACATTTTTTACATTTTAGTAATTTAGCAGACGCTCTTATCCAGAGCGACTTACAGTAGTGAATGCATACATTTCATACATTTTTTTTTCTTTTTCTCTCCGTACTGGTCCCCCGTGGGAATCGAACCCACAACCCTGGCGTTGCAAACACCATGCTCTACCAACTGAGCCACACAGAGTGCTGAAATTACTTGATACAGGATATGTTTACACATACATCGATTTGATAGACGATTGGAGTGTATTAGCTCATGCTGCAGATAAGAAGTAGTTGGACAGAGACTTATTCGGAGGGATTGATTGATTGATTGGCTGTCTGTCGTGTGTCTCTCTCTGTGTGTGTGTCAACTATGAAGAAACTGATTCTCTGAGGTAATGTAGCTGCGGTGTCATGTCTGTCTGTCTGTGGTCTGTGATGTCTTGCCGGAAGTGCTGTTGAGCTGGGGCCGGTCCATAAAGAGGACCCTGGTGTGAGGAGGGGCCCTCTCTAGCTCCAGAACTGTGATATTGTTGGGCTGGGTGGGGCTGAGCAAGGGGCCCGGGACGTACAGGGTCTGCTGGGGACCTCTCTTAGGCCAGTACCTGCCCAGGTTCACCCCGTTGATCCACACTTGTCCCTGGGAACAGTGGAAAGGCAAGAGGGGAGACAGTCAGTCTCAGTAGAGGATTTGAGCCCCAAGAAGGAACTTATATAGTGAACACGAGGACACACACATCTCTTGTTCTTCTGAGAGCCATTGTGTTCATAGATCTCCGTATTGGTAAAGTACTAAACTAGTATTTTCTGTACTAGTAGCATTAACTCAGTATTGATTATGTCCTCACCTTGGTCCATTCATTGAGTCGGAGAAAGGTGTCCCAGGCCAGACCGTTGGTAGTCAGGGTGCCCTGGTAGAAGACTGGCCCATCTGAAGCCCCTCTGACTGGGTCGAGTGGGGAACGTCGCTGGCCCGACTGGGGCCATCCGGAGGCGATGGCTCCGTCGATGTCCAGAGGATAGATCTGCCAATCTGTCAGCACATCTTTACCAATGATCAGGTTACTCAACAGGCCCTGCGAAAAAATACAGACATGACCAAGAAATCCAACTGTTAAGTCAATTCCTTAGCCCGAGTGCCAGACTGTTTGTTGGTGCTTTTGTCAACACCTCGTAAGTCATTGTCGTTAAGGGTTTATCACTCCGCTCCTCTGAACTCTCCGCTGGCTCCCACTTGCGACTCATCCATTTCAAAACCCTGGGCTTGCCTACAGAGGCTTGAAGGTGTGTCCATTCCTTAGCCTGAGTGCCAGTCTATTTGTGCTATTATGCCTACTCATTGTCATGAGAAGTTTGGCAAATACTCCTGTGAACATTCCTGTGATAGACTCAAATAACTGGATAGTTTTTCCTCTTGGATATTGGAGTCTGGATCCTTTATTGGTCCAGCGCACTTCACTTCCATAAATCCTGAACTGCTAAAACTTCTATTTTATTCAGATCAAGATATAAACATACGTCTGTCTACTGAAGTAGACTTGCCTTGAAGTCGTTGATCTTGCTGCCAAAGTTGACTCGTCCCATGTTCTCTACTAGAACGTCAACCTGGTCCCCCTGCTTCCCTGTTACGTTCATCACCAGAGTCGTGTCTCTCTCCAGCAGCCCCTGAAACACCTGTACAGGAAGAGCACACAACCTCTGAACAACCATCACACAAGCTCTGTACAACATGCCGACCATCACACAACCTCTGTTCAACATGCTGACCATCACACAACCATCACACAAGCTCTGTACAACATGCCGACCATCACACAACCTCTGTACAACATGCCGACCATCACACAAGCTCTGTACAACATGCCGACCATCACACAACCTCTGTTCAACATGCTGACCATCACACAACCATCACACAAGCTCTGTACAACATGCCGACCATCACACAACCTCTGTTCAACATTCTGACCTTCACACAACCTCTGTACAACATGCTGACAGGACAACCTCCCAATCGAATACTTATGTAGGATTCTGGAGCGTCGCCTGACATTCTGTTCACGTTGCAAAATTAAAATGTACACGTTAATAATTTCATCCAAACTGCTGACGGGCGTCTGCAAGTCCCGCCTCTCCCATCTCCTCATTGGTTGTTTTGGAGCATATACCCACGTGGCATCTCCTCATTGGTTGTTTTGGAGCATATAGCCACGTGGGTGATTGAAAGAGGACCGGAGGTCCGCGCTCCAGTCCAGTTGGTGGTGGTAATGTACCTTAAAGTTGGTTACCAACCTCCAGATTAAAATCCACAGAAGACAACGACTCAAGAAGCTTCCCCCTTTATTTTATTTTTATATATCTGTGGATTAGATTAAATGTCGGGAATAGAGATCACATGATTTTTGTGTGACTCAAAATACTACCAAAGATCCTGTCCCCCGAAATGAATATCGTTTGTTCAGAGTTCGTTTTGATATTTCAACCTGCCTGTCTTGATTCCCACCTGGTGTGGATGGACAAAATCAACACGCATGTGCTCGGTATAGTCAGCAGCGTTTTCCACAACCAGTAAGGGCACCGTCTGACTGACCAGACAAGAGGACAACACTGGAGGTGTGACAGACAGACACCTACCCCTTTAAGACAGACAGACACCTACCCCTTTAAGACAGACAGACAGACAGAGAGGCACCTACCCCATTAAGACAGACAGACACCTACCCCATTAAGACAGACAGACAGCTACCCCTTTAAGACAGACAGACAGACAGAGAGGCACCTACCCCATTAAGACAGACAGACAGAGAGGCACCTACCCCATTAAGACAGACAGACAGAGAGGCACCTACCCCATTAAGACAGACAGACACCTACCCCATTAAGACAGACAGAGACACCTACCCCATTAAGACAGACAGACAGATAGACAGACACCTACTCCATGGACAAACATCTACTCCAGACAGACCTATGCCCATTCATGAACTCCATTCAGGACAGACTGAGAGACACGCCTACCCCACGGACAGAGACATATGCCCGGTAATGAACCAGGACAGACAGACCTACCCCACAGACGGACAGACGCCTACCCCACGGACGGACGGACGGACCTCTACCCCACGGACGGACAGACGCCTACCCCACGGACAGAGACATGAACCAGGACAGACAGACCTACCCCACGGACGGACGGACGGACCTCTACCCCACGGACGGACAGACGCCTACCCCACGGACAGAGACATGAACCAGGACAGACAGACCTACCCCACAGACGGACAGACGCCTACCCCACGGACGGACGGACGCCTACCCCCTTTAAGACAGACAGACACCTACCCCATTAAGACAGACAGACACCTACCCCATTAAGACAGACAGACACCTACCCCATTAAGACAGACAGAGAGGCACCTACCCCACAGACAGAGACATATGCCCGGTCATGAACCCCATTCAGAGGAGAGATTAGGGGTGTGTCTTCTGGCAGGTCCCTGGGCAGTTTGGTCCGGTACAGCATGAAGCCATAGTACTAAACAGAGTAGATACAGCATGAAGCCATAGTACTAAACAGAGTAGATACAGCATGAAACCATAGTACTAAACAGAGTAGGTACAGCATGAAGCCATAGTACTAAACAGAGTACATACAGCATGAAGCCATAGTACTAAACAGAGTAGGTACAGCATGAAGCCATAGTACTAAACAGAGTAGGTACAGCATGAAGCCATAGTACTAAACAGAGTAGATACAGCATGAAGCCATAGTACTAAACAGAGTAGGTACAGCATGAAGCCATAGTACTAAACAGAGTAGGTACAGCATGAAGCCATAGTACTAAACAGAGTAGGTATAGCATGAAGCCATAGTACTAAACAGAGTACATACAGCATGAAGCCATAGTACTAAACAGAGTAGATACAGCATGAAGCCATAGTACTAAACAGAGTAGATACAGCATGAAGCCATAGTACTAAACAGAGTAGATACAGCATGAAGCCATAGTACTAAACAGAGTAGATACAGCATGAAGCCATAGTACTAAACAGAGTAGATACAGCATGAAACCATAGTACTAAACAGAGTAGGTACAGCATGAAGCCATAGTACTAAACAGAGTAGGTACAGCATGAAGCCATAGTACTAAACAGAGTAGATACAGCATGAAGCCATAGTACTAAACAGAGTAGATACAGCATGAAACCATAGTACTAAACAGAGTAGGTACAGCATGAAGCCATAGTACTAAACAGAGTAGATACAGCATGAAGCCATAGTACTAAACAGAGTAGATACAGCATGAAGCCATAGTACTAAACAGAGTAGATACAGCATGAAACCATAGTACTAAACAGAGTAGGTACAGCATGAAGCCATAGTACTAAACAGAGTAGATACAGCATGAAGCCATAGTACTAAACAGAGTAGATACAGCATGAAGCCATAGTACTAAACAGCATGAAGCCATAGTACTAAACAGAGTAGGTACAGCATGAAGCCATAGTACTAAACAGAGTAGATGCAGCATGAAGCCATAGTACTAAACAGAGTAGATACAGCATGAAGCCATAGTACTAAACAGAGTAGATACAGCATGAAGCCATAGTACTAAACAGAGTAGGTACAGCATGAAGCCATAGTACTAAACAGCATGAAGCCATAGTACTAAACAGAGTAGATACAGCATGAAGCCATAGTACTAAACAGAGTAGATACAGCATGAAGCCGTAGTACTAAACAGAGTAGATACAGCATGAAGCCATAGTACTAAACAGAGTAGATACAGCATGAAGCCATAGTACTAAACAGCATGAAGCCATAGTACTAAACAGAGTAGATACAGCATGAAGCCATAGTACTAAACAGAGTAGATACAGCATGAAGCCGTAGTACTAAACAGAGTAGGTACAGCATGAAGCCATAGTACTAAACAGAGTAGGTACAGCATGAAGCCATAGTACTAAACAGAGTAGGTACAGCATGAAACCATAGTACTAAACAGAGTAGATACAGCATGAAGCCATAGTACTAAACAGAGTAGGTACAGCATGAAGCCATAGTACTAAACAGAGTAGATACAGCATGAAGCCATAGTACTAAACAGAGTAGATACAGCATGAAGCCATAGTACTAAACAGAGTAGATACAGCATGAAACCATAGTACTAAACAGAGTAGATACAGCATGAAGCCATAGTACTAAACAGAGTAGGTACAGCATGAAACCATAGTACTAAACAGAGTAGGTACAGCATGAAACCATAGTACTAAACAGAGTAGGTACAGCATGAAACCATAGTACTAAACAGAGTAGGTATAGCATGAAGCCATAGTACTAAACAGAGTAGATACAGCATGAAGCCATAGTACTAAACAGAGTAGATACAGCATGAAGCCATGGTTTCCCCAGGATAGAGACCTACCCTCCATAACTATACCAGATGGTTCCCCCAGGATAGAGACCTACCCTCCATAACTATACCAGATGGTTTCCCCAGGATAGAGACCTACCCTCCATAACTATACCAGATGGTTTCCCCAGGATAGAGACCTACCCTCCATAACTATACCAGATGGTTTCCCCAGGATAGAGACCTACCCTCCATAACTATACCAGATGGTTTCCCCAGGATAGAGACCTACCCTCCATAACTATACCAGATGGTTCCCCCAGGATAGAGACCTACCCTCCATAACTATACCAGATGGTTTCCCAGGATAGAGACCTACCCTCCATAACTATACCAGATGGTTTCCCCCAGGATAGAGACCTACCCTCCATAACTATACCAGATGGTTTCCCCCAGGATAGAGACCTACCCTCCATAACTATACCAGATGGTTTCCCCAGGATAGAGACCTACCCTCCATAACTATACCAGATGGTTTCCCCCAGGATAGAGACCTACCCTCCATAACTATACCAGATGGTTTCCCAGGATAGAGACCTACCCTCCATAACTATACCAGATGGTTCCCCCAGGATAGAGACCTACCCTCCATAACTATACCAGATGGTTTCCCCCAGGATAGAGACCTACCCTCCATAACTATACCAGATGGTTTCCCCCAGGATAGAGACCTACCCTCCATAACTATACCAGATGGTTTCCCCAGGATAGAGACCTACCCTCCATAACTATACCAGATGGTTTCCCCCAGGATAGAGACCTACCCTCCATAACTATACCAGATGGTTTCCCCCAGGATAGAGACCTACCCTCCATAACTATACCAGATGGTTTCCCCAGGATAGAGACCTACCCTCCATAACTATACCAGATGGTTTCCCCAGGATAGAGACCTACCCTCCATAACTATACCAGATGGTTTCCCCAGGATAGAGACCTACCCTCCATAACTATACCAGATGGTTTCCCCAGGATAGAGACCTACCCTCCATAACTATACCAGATGGTTTCCCCAGGATAGAGACCCACCCTCCATAACTATACCAGATGGTTTCCCCAGGATAGAGACCTACCCTCCATAACTATACCAGATGGTTTCCCCCAGGATAGAGACCTACCCTCCATAACTATACCAGATGGTTTCCCCAGGATAGAGACCTACCCTCCATAACTATACCAGATGGTTTTCCCAGGATAGAGACCTACCCTCCATAACTATACCAGATGGTTTCCCCAGGATAGAGACCTACCCTCCATAACTATACCAGATGGTTTCCCCAGGATAGAGACCTACCCTCCATAACTATACCAGATGGTTTCCCCAGGATAGAGACCTACCCTCCATAACTATACCAGATGGTTTCCCCAGGATAGAGACCTACCCTCCATAACTATACCAGATGGTTTCCCAGGATAGAGACCTACCCTCCATAACTATACCAGATGGTTTCCCCAGGATAGAGACCCACCCTCCATAACTATACCAGATGGTTTCCCCAGGATAGAGACCTACCCTCCATAACTATACCAGATGGTTTCCCAGGATAGAGACCTACCCTCCATAACTATACCAGATGGTTTCCCCCAGGATAGAGACCTACCCTCCATAACTATACCAGATGGTTTCCCCCAGGATAGAGACCTACCCTCCATAACTATACCAGATGGTTTCCCCAGGATAGAGACCTACCCTCCATAACTATACCAGATGGTTTCCCCCGGGATAGAGACCTACCCTCCATAACTATACCAGATGGTTTCCCCAGGATAGAGACCTACCCTCCATAACTATACCAGATGGTTTCCCCAGGATAGAGACCTACCCTCCATAACTATACCAGATGGTTCCCCCAGGATAGAGACCTACCCTCCATAACTATACCAGATGGTTCCCCCAGGATAGAGACCTACCCTCCATAACTATACCAGATGGTTTCCCCAGGATAGAGACCTACCCTCCATAACTATACCAGATGGTTTCCCCCAGGATAGAGACCTACCCTCCATAACTATACCAGATGGTTTCCCCCAGGATAGAGACCTACCCTCCATAACTATACCAGATGGTTTCCCCAGGATAGAGACCTACCCTCCATAACTATACCAGATGGTTTCCCCAGGATAGAGACCCACCCTCCATAACTATACCAGATGGTTTCCCCAGGATAGAGACCTACCCTCCATAACTATACCAGATGGTTTCCCCCAGGATAGAGACCTACCCTCCATAACTATACCAGATGGTTTCCCCAGGATAGAGACCTACCCTCCATAACTATACCAGATGGTTTTCCCAGGATAGAGACCTACCCTCCATAACTATACCAGATGGTTTCCCCAGGATAGAGACCTACCCTCCATAACTATACCAGATGGTTTCCCCAGGATAGAGACCTACCCTCCATAACTATACCAGATGGTTTCCCCAGGATAGAGACCTACCCTCCATAACTATACCAGATGGTTCCCCCAGGATAGAGACCTACCCTCCATAACTATACCAGATGGTTTCCCCCAGGATAGAGACCTACCCTCCATAACTATACCAGATGGTTTCCCCCAGGATAGAGACCTACCCTCCATAACTATACCAGATGGTTTCCCCCAGGATAGAGACCTACCCTCCATAACTATACCAGATGGTTTCCCCCAGGATAGAGACCTACCCTCCATAACTATACCAGATGGTTTCCCCAGGATAGAGACCTACCCTCCATAACTATACCAGATGGTTTCCCCCAGGATAGAGACCTACCCTCCATAACTATACCAGATGGTTTCCCCAGGATAGAGACCTACCCTCCATAACTATACCAGATGGTTTCCCCAGGATAGAGACCTACCCTCCATAACTATACCAGATGGTTTCCCCAGGATAGAGACCTACCCTCCATAACTATACCAGATGGTTTCCCCAGGATAGAGACCTACCCTCCATAACTATACCAGATGGTTTCCCAGGATAGAGACCTACCCTCCATAACTATACCAGATGGTTTCCCCCAGGATAGAGACCTACCCTCCATAACTATACCAGATGGTTTCCCCCAGGATAGAGACCTACCCTCCATAACTATACCAGATGGTTTCCCCAGGATAGAGACCTACCCTCCATAACTATACCAGATGGTTTCCCCCGGGATAGAGACCTACCCTCCATAACTATACCAGATGGTTTCCCCAGGATAGAGACCTACCCTCCATAACTATACCAGATGGTTTCCCCAGGATAGAGACCTACCCTCCATAACTATACCAGATGGTTCCCCCAGGATAGAGACCTACCCTCCATAACTATACCAGATGGTTCCCCCAGGATAGAGACCTACCCTCCATAACTATACCAGATGGTTTCCCCAGGATAGAGACCTACCCTCCATAACTATACCAGATGGTTTCCCCAGGATAGAGACCTACCCTCCATAACTATACCAGATGGTTTCCCCCAGGATAGAGACCTACCCTCCATAACTATACCAGATGGTTTCCCCCAGGATAGAGACCTACCCTCCATAACTATACCAGATGGTTTCCCCAGGATAGAGACCTACCCTCCATAACTATACCAGATGGTTTCCCCAGGATAGAGACCTACCCTCCATAACTATACCAGATGGTTTCCCAGGATAGAGACCTACCCTCCATAACTATACCAGATGGTTTCCCCCAGGATAGAGACCTACCCTCCATAACTATACCAGATGGTTTCCCCCAGGATAGAGACCTACCCTCCATAACTATACCAGATGGTTTCCCCAGGATAGAGACCTACCCTCCATAACTATACCAGATGGTTTCCCCAGGATAGAGACCTACCCTCCATAACTATACCAGATGGTTTCCCCCAGGATAGAGACCTACCCTCCATAACTATACCAGATGGTTTCCCCAGGATAGAGACCTACCCTCCATAACTATACCAGATGGTTTCCCCCAGGATAGAGACCTACCCTCCATAACTATACCAGATGGTTTCCCCCAGGATAGAGACCTACCCTCCATAACTATACCAGATGGTTTCCCCCAGGATAGAGACCTACCCTCCATAACTATACCAGATGGTTTCCCAGGATAGAGGTTGGACACCTACCTGGTTCATCTCTTCAAAAGACAGAGGGTACTGTGAGCGAACAGGACCCTGAGGTGACAGCGTCCCCAACAGGCTGCTGAGGTTTCCTACCTACCAATGAGAGCAGAGGTTGAAGTCATACAGTATGTTGTACTGTGGTTTATTTCTCCTTTAACTAGGGCATCTCCTTTAACTAGGGCATCTCCTTTAACTAGGGCATCTCCTTTAACTAGGGCATCTCCTTTAACTAGGGCATCTCCTTTAACTAGGGCATTGGTTTACAACCTGCAGGTCGTCCACACATTTCTTTGGTAGATAAAAAAAAAAATATATATATATATATATATATATATATATGGGGAAATCAAATCAAATTGTATTAGTCACATGCGCCGAACACAACAGGTCTTGACCTTACAGTGAAATACTTACTTACGAGCCCCTGACCAACAATGCAGTTTAAAAAATAAAAGTAACAAGTAATTAAAGAGCAGCGGTAAAATAACAATAGCGAGGCTATATACAGGGGGGGGGGGGGGGGTACCGGTACAGAGTCCATATACAGGGGGCACCGGTTAGTTGAGGTAATATGTACATGTGGGTAGAGTTTTATTAAAGTGACTATGCATAGATGATAACAACAAAGTAGCAGTGGTGTAAAAGAGGGGGAGGGAGGGGGCAATGCAAATAGTCTGGGTAGCCATTTGATTAGATGTTCAGGAGTCTTATGGTTTTGTGGGGTAGAAGCTGTTTAGAAGCCTCTTGGACCTAGACTTGGTGCTCCGGTACCGCTTGCCGTGTGGTAGCAGAGAGAACAGTCTGTGACTGGGGGTGACTGGAGTCTTTGGCAATTTTTAGGGCCTTCCTCTGACACCACCTGGTGTAGAGGTCCTGGATGGCAGGAAGCTTGGCCCCAGTGATGTACTGGGCCATACGCACTACCCTCTAGTGCCTTGCGTTCGGAGGCCGAGCAGTTGCCATACCAGGCAGTCAGGATGCTCTCGATGGTGCAGCTGTAGAACCTTTTGAGGATCTGGGGAACCATGCCAAATCTTTTCAGTCTCCTGAGGGAGAATAGGTTTTGTCGTGCCCTCTTCACGACTGTCTTGGTGTGTTTGGACCATTCAAGTTTGTTGGTGATGTGGACACCAAGGAACTTGAAGCTCTCAACCTGCTCCATTGCAGCCCCGTCGATGAGAATGGGGGCGTGCTCAGTCCTCTTTTTCCTGTAGTCCACAATCATCTCCTTCATCTTGCTCACGTTGAGGGAGAGGTTTTTGTCCTGGCACCACACTGCCAGGTCTCGGACCTCCCTATAGGCTGTCTCATCGTTGTCGGTGATCAGGCCTACCACTGTTGTGTTGTCGGCAAACTTAATGATGGTGTTGGAGTCGTGCCTGGCCATGCAGTCATGGGTGAACAGGGAGTACAGGAGGGGACTGAGCATGCACCCTTGAGGGGCCCCTGTGTTGAGGATCAGCGTGGCAGATGTGTTGTTACCTACCCTTACCACCTGGGGGGCGGCCCGTCAGGAAGTCCAGGATCCAGTTGCAGAGGGAGGTGTTTAGTCCCAGGGTCCTTAGCTTAGTGATGAGCTTTGAGGGCACTATGGTGTTGAACGCTGAACTGTAGTCAATGAATAGCATTCTCAACATAAGTGTTCCTGTTGTCCAGGTGGGAAAGGGCAGTGTGGAGTGCAATAGAGATTGCATTATCTGTGGATCTGTTGGGGCGGTATGCAAATTGGAGTGGGTCTAGGGTTTCTGGGATAATGGTGTTGATGTGAGCCATGACCAGACTTTCAAAGCACTTCATGGCTACAGACGTGAGTGCTACGGGTCGGTAGTCATTTAGGCAGGTTACCTTACTGTTCTTGGGCACAGGCACTATGGTGGTCTGCTTAAAACATGTTGGTATTACAGACTCGGACAGGGAGAGGTTGGAAATGTCAGTGAAGACACTTGCCAGTTGGTCAGCGTATGCTCGGAGTACACATCCTGGTAATCTGTCTGGCCCTGCGGCCTTGTGAATGTTGACCTGTTTAAAGGTCTTACTCTCATTGGCTGCGGAGAGCGTGATCACACAGTCGTCCGGAACATCTGGTGCTCTCATGCATGTTTCGGTACCATTTGCCTCGAAGCATAGAAATAGTTTAGCTCGTCTGGTATGCTCGTGTCACTGGGCAGCTCTCGTCTGTGCTTCCCTTTTGTAGTTTAATGGTTTGCAAGCCCTGCCACATTTGGGGCGGCAGGTAGCCTAGCGGTTAGAGCGTTGGGCCAGTAACCGAAAGGTTGCTAAATCGAATCCCTGAGCTGACCAGGTAAAAATCTGTCATTCTGCCCCTGAACAAGGCAGTTTAACCCACTGTTCCCCGGTAGGCCGTCATTGTAAATAAGGATTTGTTCTTAACTGACTTGCCTAGTTAAATAAAGGTAAAATACCATTTTTAAATAAAAACATCCGACGAGCATCAGAGCCGATGTAGTACAATTCGATCTTAGTCCTGTATTGATGCTTTGCCTGTTTGATGGTTCGTCTGAGGGCATAGCGAGATTTATTATAAGCTTCCGGGTTAGAGTCCCACACCTTGAAAGCGGCAGCTCTGCCCTTTTAGCTCAGTGCGAATGTTGCCTGTAAACCATGGCTTCTGGTTGGGGTATGAATGTACGGTCACTGTGGGGACGACGTCGTCATAAAACGTATTGATGAAGCCAGTGACTGATGTGGTGTACTCCTCAATGTCATCGGATGAATCCCAGAACATATTCCAGTCTATGCTAGCAAAACAGTCCTGTAGCTTAGCATCTGCTTCATCTGACCACTTTTTTATTGATCTAGTCACTGGTGCTTCCTGCTTTAGTTTTTGCTTGTAAGCAGGAATCAGAAGGATAGAGTTGTGGTCGGATTTACCAAATGGAGGGTGAGGGAGAGCTTTGTATGCGTCTCTGTGTGTGGAGTACAGTTGATCTAGAATTTTTTTTCCCTCTGGATGCACATTTAACATGTTGATAGAAATGTGGTAAAAGGGATTTAAGTTTCCCTGCATTAAAGTCCCCGGCCACTAGGAGCGCCGCCTCTGGGTGAGCATTTTCTTGTTCGCTTATGGCGGAATACACTTTAAGGTGAGGACAAGACTTGCATTCAAACATTACACTGTTGATTTTATGTACATTTTACATTTACTGTACTTTTCATCGCATTTGTTGATTAACGGAATCTGAAAATACTCTGGATACATTCAGTAACATGACCAGAATATGTGGGGTAAGTACAACATAAGAAAAAACAATGACAAGGGTTTGAGTGAGAGGAATAACTGGTGTGTCTAAGTGGACACACACCTCTCCAGACTGGGGGTTAGTGAGAGAACTGGTGTCTGTAAGTGGGGACACCTCTCCAGACTGGGGGTTAGTGAGAGAACTGGTGTCTGTAAGTGGGGACACCTCTCCAGACTGGGGGTTAGTGAGAGAACTGGTGTCTGTAAGTGGGGACACCTCTCCAGACTGGGGGTTAGTGAGAGGAATAACTGGGTCCTGATAGTAAAGTATGCTGTAATAAGGCTGGGTCCTAGTAGTAAAGTATGCTATAATAAGGCTGGGTCCTGGTAGTAAAGTATGCTATAATAAGGCTGGGTCCTGGTAGTAAAGTATGCTATAATAAGGCTGGGTCCTGGTAGTAAAGTATGCTATAATAAGGCTGGGTCCTGGTAGTAAAGTATGCTGTTATAAGGCTGGGTCCTAGTAGTAAAGTATGCTGTAATAAGGCTGGGTCCTAGTAGTAAAGTATGCTGTAATAAGGCTGGGTCCTGGTAGTAAAGTATGCTGTAATAAGGCTGGGTACTGGTAGTAAAGTATGCTATAATATGGCTGGGTCCTGGTAGTAAAGTATGCTATAATAAGGCTGGGTCCTAGTAGTAAAGTATGCTGTAATAAGGCTGGGTCCTGGTAATAAAGTATGCTGTAATAAGGCTGGGTCCTGGTAGTAAAGTATGCTATAATAAGGCTGGGTCCTGGTAGTAAAGTATGCTGTAATAAGGCTGGGTCCTGGTAGTAAAGTATGCTGTAAATAAGGCTGGGTCCTAGTAGTAAAGTATGCTGTAAATAAGGCTGGGTCCTGGTAGTAAAGTATGCTAGAATATGGCTGGGTCCTGGTAGTAAAGTATGCTGTAATAAGGCAATGTGGTGGGTCCTGGTAGTAAAGTATGCTATAATAAGGCTGGGTCCTAGTAGTAAAGTATGCTGTAATAAGGCTGGGTCCTGGTAATAAAGTATGCTGTAATAAGGCTGGGTCCTGGTAGTAAAGTATGCTATAATAAGGCTGGGTCCTGGTAGTAAAGTATGCTGTAATAAGGCTGGGTCCTGGTAGTAAAGTATGCTATAATAAGGCTGGGTCCTGGTAGTAAAGTATGCTGTAAATAAGGCTGGGTCCTAGTAGTAAAGTATGCTGTAAATAAGGCTGGGTCCTAGTAGTAAAGTATGCTATAATAAGGCTGGGTCCTGGTAGTAAAGTATGCTGTAATAAGGCTGGGTCCTGGTAGTAAAGTATGCTGTAAATAAGGCTGGGTCCTAGTAGTAAAGTATGCTGTAAATAAGGCTGGGTCCTGGTAGTAAAGTATGCTATAATAAGGCTGGGTCCTGGTAGTAAAGTATGCTGTAAATAAGGCTGGGACCTGGTAGTAAAGTATGCTGTAAATAAGGCTGGGTCCTGGTAGTAAAGTATGCTATAATAAGGCTGGGTCCTGGTAATAAAGTATGCTGTAATAAGGCTGGGTCCTGGTAGTAAAGTATGCTATAATAAGGCTGGGTCCTAGTAGTAAAGTATGCTGTAAATAAGGCTGGGTCCTGGTAGTAAAGTATGCTATAATAAGGCTGGGTCCTGGTAGTAAAGTATGCTGTAAATAAGGCTGGGTCCTGGTAGTAAAGTATGCTGTAAATAAGGCTGGGTCCTGGTAGTAAAGTATGCTATAATAAGGCTGGGTCCTGGTAATAAAGTATGCTGTAATAAGGCTGGGTCCTGGTAGTAAAGTATGCTATAATAAGGCTGGGTCCTGGTAGTAAAGTATGCTGTAATAAGGCTGGGTCCTGGTAGTAAAGTATGCTGTAAATAAGGCTGGGTCCTAGTAGTAAAGTATGCTGTAAATAAGGCTGGGTCCTGGTAGTAAAGTATGCTATAATATGGCTGGGTCCTGGTAGTAAAGTATGCTGTAATAAGGCAATGTGGTGGGTCCTGGTAGTAAAGTATGCTGTAAATAAGGCTGGGTCCTAGTAGTAAAGTATGCTGTAATAAGGCTGGGTCCTGGTAGTAAAGTATGCTATAATAAGGCTGGGTCCTGGTAGTAAAGTATGCTATAATAAGGCTGGGTCCTGGTAGTAAAGTATGCTGTAAATAAGCCCATACCATTGTCAGAGTCACGAAGCCATAGGCCATCTTGGGAGTGGCTGGGGGCATGGGACCCACAGGGATGTCTCTGAACTAGATGGAAAGGGGAAAATATACATCAATATCACATACACATCAATATCATATATTTCAAAAGGGGATGCATCTGAAATGCCTCCCTATATAGTGTGATACTTTTGACCAGAGCCCGTATACACTAGAGCACTATGGGTCTTGGTCAAAAGTAGCGCACTATATATAGGGCATAGGGTGCTATTTGGGACAATGACTAAGATGAACTGAGTCCTGTGGGTTTGTCCCGGTCATGTTACCATGGCGACGATGTCCCGTATAGCCAGTATATTCTCTACTGGGTTAGGGCAGGTTAAGGGTTTGTCTTGTTAACATGGTGATGGTGTCCCGTATGGGCAGGTTAAGGGTTAGGCTTGTTACCATGGTGATGGTGTCCCGTATGGGCAGGTTAAGGGTTAGGCTTGTTACCATGGTAATGGTGTCCCGTAAGGGCAGGTTAAGGGTTAGGCTTGTCACCATGGTGATGGTGTCCCGTATGGGCAGGTTAAGGGTTAGGCTTGTTACCATGGTGTCCCGTATGGGCAGGTTAAGGGTTAGTCTTGTTACCATGGTGTCCTGTATGGGCAGGTTAAGGGTTAGTCTTGTTACCATGGTGTCCCGTATGGGCAGGTTAAGGGTTAGGCTTGTTACCATGGTGATGGTGTCCCGTATGGGCAGGTTAAGGGTTAGGCTTGTTACCATGGTAATGGTGTCCCGTAAGGGCAGGTTAAGGGTTAGGCTTGTTACCATGGTGTCCCGTATGGGCAGGTTAAGGGTTAGGCTTGTTACCATGGTGATGGTGTCCCGTATGGGCAGGTTAAGGGTTAGGCTTGTTACCATGGTAATGGTGTCCCGTATGGGCAGGTTAAGGGTTAGGCTTGTTACCATGGTAATGGTGTCCCGTATGGGCAGGTTAAGGGTTAGGCTTGTTACCATGGTGTCCCGTATGGGCAGGTTAAGGGTTAGGCTTGTTACCATGGTGATGGTGTCCCGTATGGGCAGGTTAAGGGTTAGGCTTGTTACCATGGTGATGGTGTCCCGTATGGGCAGGTTAAGGGTTAGGCTTGTTACCATGGTAATGGTGTCCCGTATGGGCAGGTTAAGGGTTAGGCTTGTTACCATGGTGATGGTGTCCCGTATGGGCAGGTTAAGGGTTAGGCTTGTTACCATGGTGTCCCGTATGGGCAGGTTAAGGGTTAGGCTTGTTACCATGGTGATGGTGTCCTGTATGGGCAGGTTAAGGGTTAGGCTTGTTACCATGGTGATGGTGTCCCGTATGGGCAGGTTAAGGGTTAGTCTTGTTACCATGGTGTCCCGTATGGGCAGGTTAAGGGTTAGGCTTGTTACCATGGTAATGGTGTCCCGTATGGGCAGGTTAAGGGTTAGTCTTGTTACCATGGTGATGGTGTCCCGTATGGGCAGGTTAAGGGTTAGTCTTGTTACCATGGTGTCCTGTATGGGCAGGTTAAGGGTTAGTCTTGTTACCATGGTGTCCTGTATGGGCAGGTTAAGGGTTAGGCTTGTTACCATGGTGTCCTGTATGGGCAGGTTAAGGGTTAGTCTTGTTACCATGGTGATGGTGTCCCGTATGGGCAGGTTAAGGGTTAGTCTTGTTACCATGGTGATGGTGTCCCGTATGGGCAGGTTAAGGGTTAGGCTTGTTACCTTGCTGATGGTGTCCCGTATGGCCAGTAGTTTCTCTGTAGGGTCCCCTGCCTCAGACAGAGGGGCGTTGTAGTCATAACTGGTCACTACCGACCTAAACCTGTTATCATGGTCCGCTCCTACAGGGTTAACACGACAAACAGTTATACAGCTGATCCTACAGGGTTAACACGACTACAGCTGATCCTACAGGGTTAACACGACTACAGTTATACAGCTGATCCTACAGGGTTAACACGACTACAGCTGATCCTACAGGGTTAACACGACTACAGTTATACAGCTGATCCTACAGGGTTAACACGACTACAGTTATACAGCTGATCCTACAGGGTTAACACGACTACAGTTATACAGCTGATCCTACAGGGTTAACACGACTACAGCTGATCCTACAGGGTTAACACAACTACAGTTATACAGCTGATCCTACAGGGTTAACACGACTACAGTTATACAGCTGATCCTACAGGGTTAACACGACTACAGCTGATCCTACAGGGTTAACACGACTACAGTTATACAGCTAATCCTACAGGGTTAACGACTACAGCTGATCCTACAGGGTTAACACGACAAACAGTTATACAGCTGATCCTACAGGGTTAACACGACTACAGTTATACAGCTGATCCTACAGGGTTAACACGACAAACAGTTATATAGCTGATCCTACAGGGTTAACACGACTACAGTTATACAGCTGATCCCACAGGGTTAACACGACTACAGTTATACAGCTGATCCTACAGGGTTAACACGACTACAGTTATACAGCTGATCCTACAGGGTTAACACGACAAACAGTTATATAGCTGATCCTACAGGGTTAACACGACTACAGTTATACAGCTGATCCCACAGGGTTAACACGACTACAGTTATACAGCTGATCCTACAGGGTTAACACGACAAACAGTTATACAGCTGGTCCTACAGGGTTAACACGACTACAGCTGATCCTACAGGGTTAACACGACAAACAGTTATACAGCTGATCCTACAGGGTTAACACGACAAACAGTTATACAGCTGATCCTACAGGGTTAACACGACTACAGCTGATCCTACAGGGTTAACACGACTACAGCTGATCCTACAGGGTTAACACGACTACAGTTATACAGCTGATCCCACAGGGTTAACACGACTACAGTTATACAGCTGATCCTACAGGGTTACACGACTACAGCTGATCCTACAGGGTTAACACGACTACAGCTGATCCTACAGGGTTAACACGACAAACAGTTATACAGCTGATCCTACAGGGTTAACACGACTACAGCTGATCCTACAGGGTTAACACGACTACAGTTATACAGCTGATCCTACAGGGTTAACACGACTACAGCTGATCCTACAGGGTTAACACGACTACAGTTATACAGCTGATCTTATCAGGGTTAACATGACTACAGCTGATCCTACAGGGTTAACACGACTACAGTTATACAGCTGATCCTACAGGGTTAACACGGCTACAGTTATACAGCTGATCCTACAGGGTTAACACGGCTACAGTTATACAGCTGATCCTACAGGGTTAACACGACTACAGTTATACAGCTGATCCTACAGGGTTAACACGGCTACAGTTATACAGCTGATCCTACAGTGTTAACACGAGGGAACGACGAGTTGTACTTCGACAGTATTAAATGATTGGTATACGAGACTTAACGAAGGAAATATTGATACAGTCTATTGAACCAACCATTCCAGTAGCCGAAGTTGGTCCCTCCTTCAAACATATACCTGTAGTGAGAGAATAGGACAACCGCTTTGGTTATGTTGTGTAGGATTATCAGCTCATTCATTTAGCTTGTTCCTTACTTCGGCGCCTTATCAGTGAATTGCTAAAACATGAAACCTTTTGGCACTTCAGAGAGAGGTTTACGGGAACCTACATGTTGACGCTGGCCCCCATGCTGAGCATTTCCCCCAGCATCCTGCTGACCTTCTGGGTGTCGACCTGAGCGTGCTGGTCCCCCCAGTGGTCCAGCCAGCCCGTGTAGAACTCAGAGTTCACCTGGAATACACAGCTACAAGTTTAGTCTGGTCACGGTACTACATCATCATCATCATCATCATCTAATAGTTTAGTCTGGTCACGGTACTACATCATCATCATCATCATCTAATAGTTTAGTCTGGTCACGGTACTACATCATCATCATCATCATCATCATCTAATAGTCTAGTCTGGTCACGGTACTACATCATCATCATCTAATAGTTTAGTCTGGTCACGGTACTACATCATCATCATCATCATCATCATCATCATCATCATCATCTAATAGTTTAGTCTGGTCATGGTACTACATCATCATCATCTAATAGTTTAGTCTGGTCATGGTACTACATCATCATCATCATCATCTAATAGTTTAGTCTGGTCACGGTACTACATCATCATCATCATCATCATCATCATCATCATCTAATAGTTTAGTCTGGTCATGGTACTACATCATCATCATCATCATCATCATCTAATAGTTTAGTCTGGTCATGGTACTACATCATCATCATCATCATCTAATAGTTTAGTCTGGTCATGGTACTACATCATCATCATCATCATCTAATAGTTTAGTCTGGTCATGGTACTACATCATCATCATCATCATCTAATAGTTTAGTCTGGTCATGGTACTACATCATCATCATCATCATCATCATCTAATAGTTTAGTCTGGTCATGGTACTACATCATCATCATCATCATCTAATAGTTTAGTCTGGTCACGGTACTACATCATCATCATCATCATCATCATCATCTAATAGTTTAGTCTGGTCACGGTACTACATCATCATCATCATCATCTAATAGTTTAGTCTGGTCATGGTACTACATCATCATCATCATCATCTAATAGTTTAGTCTGGTCATGGTACTACATCATCATCATCATCATCTAATAGTTTAGTCTGGTCATGGTACTACATCATCATCATCATCATCTAATAGTTTAGTCTGGTCATGGTACTACATCATCATCATCATCTAATAGTTTAGTCTGGTCATGGTACTACATCATCATCATCTAATAGTTTAGTCTGGTCACGGTACTACATCATCATCATCATCTAATAGTTTAGTCTGGTCATGGTACTACATCATCATCATCATCATCATCATCATCTAATAGTTTAGTCTGGTCATGGTACTACATCATGATCATCATCTAATAGTTTAGTCTGGTCATGGTACTACATCATCATCATCATCTAATAGTTTAGTCTGGTCACGGTACTACATCATCATCATCATCATCATCATCATCATCTAATAGTTTAGTCTGGTCATGGTACTACATCATCATCATCATCATCATCATCTAATAGTTTAGTCTGGTCATGGTACTACATCATCATCATCTTCATCTAATAGTTTAGTCTGGTCATGGTACTACATCATCATCATCATCATCTAATAGTTTAGTCTGGTCATGGTACTACATCATCATCATCATCATCATCTAATAGTTTAGTCTGGTCATGGTACTACATCATCATCATCATCATCTAATAGTTTAGTCTGGTCACGGTACTACATCATCATCATCATCTAATAGTTTAGTCTGGTCATGGTACTACATCATCATCATCATCATCATCATCTAATAGTTTAGTCTGGTCATGGTACTACATCATCATCATCTTCATCTAATAGTTTAGTCTGGTCATGGTACTACATCATCATCATCATCATCTAATAGTTTAGTCTGGTCATGGTACTACATCATCATCATCATCATCATCTAATAGTTTAGTCTGGTCACGGTACTACATCATCATCATCATCATCTAATAGTTTAGTCTGGTCACGGTACTACATCATCATCATCATCATCTAATAGTTTAGTCTGGTCACGGTACTACATCATCATCATCATCATCATCTAATAGTTTAGTCTGGTCACGGTACTACATCATCATCATCATCATCATCATCTAATAGTTTAGTCTGGTCACGGTACTACATCATCATCATCATCATCATCATCATCTAATAGTTTAGTCTGGTCATGGTACTACATCATCATCATCATCATCTAATAGTTTAGTCTGGTCATGGTACTACATCATCATCATCAGCTAATAGTTTAGTCTGGTCACGGTACTACATCATCATCATCATCATCTAATAGTTTAGTCTGGTCACGGTACTACATCATCATCATCATCTAATAGTTTAGTCTGGTCATGGTACTACATCATCATCATCATCTAATAGTTTAGTCTGGTCATGGTACTACATCATCATCATCATCATCTAATAGTTTAGTCTGGTCATGGTACTACATCATCACCATCATCTAACAGTTTAGCCTGGTCACAGTACTACATCATCATCATCATCATCTAATAGTTTAGTCTGGTCACGGTACTACATCATCATCATCATCATCATCATCTAATAGTTTAGTCTGGTCACGGTACTACATCATCATCATCATCATCTAATAGTTTAGTCTGGTCATGGTACTACATCATCATCATCATCATCTAATAGTTTAGTCTGGTCATGGTACTACATCATCATCATCATCATCATCTAATAGTTTAGTCTGGTCACGGTACTACATCATCATCATCATCATCATCATCATCTAATAGTTTAGTCTGGTCATGGTACTACATCATCATCATCATCTAATAGTTTAGTCTGGTCATGGTACTACATCATCATCATCATCATCATCTAATAGTTTAGTCTGGTCATGATACTACATCATCATCATCATCATCTAATAGTTTAGTCTGGTCACGGTACTACATCATCATCATCATCATCATCTAATAGTTTAGTCTGGTCACGGTACTACATCATCATCATCATCATCATCATCATCTAATAGTTTAGTCTGGTCACGGTACTACATCATCATCATCATCATCTAATAGTTTAGTCTGGTCACGGTACTACATCATCATCATCTAATAGTTTAGTCTGGTCATGGTACTACATCATCATCATCATCATCATCATCATCATCATCATCATCTAATAGTTTAGTCTGGTCATGGTACTACATCATCATCATCATCTAATAGTTTAGTCTGGTCACGGTACTACATCATCATCATCATCATCTAATAGTTTAGTCTGGTCACGGTACTACATCATCATCATCATCTAATAGTTTAGTCTGGTCATGGTACTACATCATCATCATCATCATCATCATCTAATAGTTTAGTCTGGTCACGGTACTACATCATCATCATCATCATCTAATAGTTTAGTCTGGTCATGGTACTACATCATCATCATCATCATCTAATAGTTTAGTCTGGTCATGGTACTACATCATCATCATCATCATCTAATAGTTTAGTCTGGTCATGGTACTACATCATCATCATCATCATCATCTAATAGTTTAGTCTGGTCATGGTACTACATCATCATCATCATCATCATCTAATAGTTTAGTCTGGTCACGGTACTACATCATCATCATCATCTAATAGTTTAGTCTGGTCATGGTACTACATCATCATCATCATCTAATAGTTTAGTCTGGTCACGGTACTACATCATCATCATCATCATCATCATCATCTAATAGTTTAGTCTGGTCATGGTACTACATCATCATCATCATCTAATAGTTTAGTCTGGTCATGGTACTACATCATCATCATTATCATCATCTAATAGTTTAGTCTGGTCATGGTACTACATCATCATCATCATCATCATCTAATAGTTTAGTCTGGTCACGGTACTACATCATCATCATCATCATCTAATAGTTTAGTCTGGTCATGGTACTACATCATCATCATCATCTAATAGTTTAGTCTGGTCATGGTACTACATCATCATCATCATCATCATCTAATAGTTTAGTCTGGTCATGGTACTACATCATGATCATCATCTAATAGTTTAGTCTGGTCATGGTACTACATCATCATCATCATCATCATCATCTAATAGTTTAGTCTGGTCATGGTACTACATCATCATCATCATCATCTAATAGTTTAGTCTGGTCACGGTACTACATCATCATCATCATCATCTAATAGTTTAGTCTGGTCATGGTACTACATCATCATCATCTAATAGTTTAGTCTGGTCACGGTACTACATCATCATCATCATCATCTAATAGTTTAGTCTGGTCATGGTACTACATCATCATCATCATCATCATCTAATAGTTTAGTCTGGTCATGGTACTACATCATCATCATCATCATCATCATCATCTAATAGTTTAGTCTGGTCATGGTACTACATCATCATCATCATCATCTAATAGTTTAGTCTGGTCATGGTACTACATCATCATCATCTAATAGTTTAGTCTGGTCACGGTACTACATCATCATCATCATCATCATCATCTAATAGTTTAGTCTGGTCATGATACTACATCATGATCATCATCTAATAGTTTAGTCTGGTCATGGTACTACATCATCATCATCATCATCATCATCATCTAATAGTTTAGTCTGGTCATGGTACTACATCATGATCATCATCTAATAGTTTAGTCTGGTCATGGTACTACATCATCATCATCATCTAATAGTTTAGTCTGGTCACGGTACTACATCATCATCATCATCATCATCATCATCATCTAATAGTTTAGTCTGGTCATGGTACTACATCATCATCATCATCATCATCTAATAGTTTAGTCTGGTCATGGTACTACATCATCATCATCTTCATCATCTAATAGTTTAGTCTGGTCATGGTACTACATCATCATCATCATCATCTAATAGTTTAGTCTGGTCATGGTACTACATCATCATCATCATCATCATCTAATAGTTTAGTCTGGTCACGGTACTACATCATCATCATCATCATCATCATCATCATCTAATAGTTTAGTCTGGTCACGGTACTACATCATCATCATCATCATCATCATCATCTAATAGTTTAGTCTGGTCATGGTACTACATCATCATCATCATCATCTAATAGTTTAGTCTGGTCATGGTACTACATCATCATCATCATCTAATAGTTTAGTCTGGTCACGGTACTACATCATCATCATCATCATCTAATAGTTTAGTCTGGTCACGGTACTACATCATCATCATCATCATCATCTAATAGTTTAGTCTGGTCATGGTACTACATCATCATCATCTAATAGTTTAGTCTGGTCACGGTACTACATCATCATCATCATCATCTAATAGTTTAGTCTGGTCATGGTACTACATCATCATCATCTAATAGTTTAGTCTGGTCACAGTACTACATCATCATCATCATCATCATCATCTAATAGTTTAGTCTGGTCATGGTACTACATCATCATCATCATCATCATCATCATCTAATAGTTTAGTCTGGTCATGGTACTACATCATGATCATCATCTAATAGTTTAGTCTGGTCATGGTACTACATCATCATCATCATCATCTAATAGTTTAGTCTGGTCATGGTACTACATCATCATCATCATCATCATCATCATCATCTAATAGTTTAGTCTGGTCATGGTACTACATCATCATCATCATCTAATAGTTTAGTCTGGTCACAGTACTACATCATCATCATCTAATAGTTTAGTCTGGTCATGGTACTACATCATCATCATCATCATCATCATCATCATCATCTAATAGTTTAGTCTGGTCATGGTACTACATCATCATCATCATCTAATAGTTTAGTCTGGTCACAGTACTACATCATCATCATCTAATAGTTTAGTCTGGTCATGGTACTACATCATCATCATCATCATCTAATAGTTTAGTCTGGTCATGGTACTACATCATCATCATCTAATAGTTTAGTCTGGTCACGGTACTACATCATCATCATCATCATCTAATAGTTTAGTCTGGTCATGGTACTACATCATCATCATCATCATCATCTAATAGTTTAGTCTGGTCACGGTACTACATCATCATCATCATCATCATCTAATAGTTTAGTCTGGTCACGGTACTACATCATCATCATCTAATAGTTTAGTCTGGTCATGGTACTACATCATCATCATCATCATCATCATCTAATAGTTTAGTCTGGTCATGGTACTACATCATCATCATCATCTAATAGTTTAGTCTGGTCACGGTACTACATCATCATCATCATCATCTAATAGTTTAGTCTGGTCACGGTACTACATCATCATCATCATCTAATAGTTTAGTCTGGTCATGGTACTACATCATCATCATCATCATCATCATCTAATAGTTTAGTCTGGTCACGGTACTACATCATCATCATCATCATCTAATAGTTTAGTCTGGTCATGGTACTACATCATCATCATCATCATCTAATAGTTTAGTCTGGTCATGGTACTACATCATCATCATCATCATCTAATAGTTTAGTCTGGTCATGGTACTACATCATCATCATCATCATCATCTAATAGTTTAGTCTGGTCATGGTACTACATCATCATCATCATCATCATCTAATAGTTTAGTCTGGTCACGGTACTACATCATCATCATCATCATCATCTAATAGTTTAGTCTGGTCATGGTACTACATCATCATCATCATCATCATCATCATCATCTAATAGTTTAGTCTGGTCACGGTACTACATCATCATCATCATCTAATAGTTTAGTCTGGTCATGGTACTACATCATCATCATCATCATCTAATAGTTTAGTCTGGTCACGGTACTACATCATCATCATCATCATCATCATCATCTAATAGTTTAGTCTGGTCATGGTACTACATCATCATCATCATCTAATAGTTTAGTCTGGTCATGGTACTACATCATCATCATTATCATCATCTAATAGTTTAGTCTGGTCATGGTACTACATCATCATCATCATCATCATCTAATAGTTTAGTCTGGTCACGGTACTACATCATCATCATCATCATCTAATAGTTTAGTCTGGTCATGGTACTACATCATCATCATCATCTAATAGTTTAGTCTGGTCATGGTACTACATCATCATCATCATCATCATCTAATAGTTTAGTCTGGTCATGGTACTACATCATGATCATCATCTAATAGTTTAGTCTGGTCATGGTACTACATCATCATCATCATCATCATCATCTAATAGTTTAGTCTGGTCATGGTACTACATCATCATCATCATCATCTAATAGTTTAGTCTGGTCACGGTACTACATCATCATCATCATCATCATCTAATAGTTTAGTCTGGTCATGGTACTACATCATCATCATCTAATAGTTTAGTCTGGTCACGGTACTACATCATCATCATCATCATCTAATAGTTTAGTCTGGTCATGGTACTACATCATCATCATCATCATCTAATAGTTTAGTCTGGTCATGGTACTACATCATCATCATCATCATCATCATCATCTAATAGTTTAGTCTGGTCATGGTACTACATCATCATCATCATCATCTAATAGTTTAGTCTGGTCATGGTACTACATCATCATCATCTAATAGTTTAGTCTGGTCACGGTACTACATCATCATCATCATCATCATCATCATCTAATAGTTTAGTCTGGTCATGATACTACATCATGATCATCATCTAATAGTTTAGTCTGGTCATGGTACTACATCATCATCATCATCATCATCATCATCTAATAGTTTAGTCTGGTCATGGTACTACATCATGATCATCATCTAATAGTTTAGTCTGGTCATGATACTACATCATCATCATCATCATCTAATAGTTTAGTCTGGTCATGGTACTACATCATCATCATCATCATCATCATCATCATCTAATAGTTTAGTCTGGTCATGGTACTACATCATCATCATCATCTAATAGTTTAGTCTGGTCACAGTACTACATCATCATCATCATCATCATCATCTAATAGTTTAGTCTGGTCATGGTACTACATCATCATCATCATCTAATAGTTTAGTCTGGTCACAGTACTACATCATCATCATCTAATAGTTTAGTCTGGTCATGGTACTACATCATCATCATCATCATCTAATAGTTTAGTCTGGTCATGGTACTACATCATCATCATCTAATAGTTTAGTCTGGTCACGGTACTACATCATCATCATCATCATCTAATAGTTTAGTCTGGTCATGGTACTACATCATCATCATCATCATCATCTAATAGTTTAGTCTGGTCATGGTACTACATCATCATCATCATCATCATCTAATAGTTTAGTCTGGTCATGGTACTACATCATCATCATCATCATCATCATCTAATAGTTTAGTCTGGTCATGGTACTACATCATCATCATCATCATCATCTAATAGTTTAGTCTGGTCACGGTACTACATCATCATCATCATCTAATAGTTTAGTCTGGTCATGGTACTACATCATCATCATCATCTAATAGTTTAGTCTGGTCATGGTACTACATCATCATCATCATCATCATCATCTAATAGTTTAGTCTGGTCATGGTACTACATCATGATCATCATCTAATAGTTTAGTCTGGTCATGGTACTACATCATCATCATCATCATCATCATCATCATCTAATAGTTTAGTCTGGTCATGGTACTACATCATCATCATCATCATCTAATAGTTTAGTCTGGTCACGGTACTACATCATCATCATCATCATCATCATCATCTAATAGTTTAGTCTGGTCATGGTACTACATCATCATCATCTAATAGTTTAGTCTGGTCACGGTACTACATCATCATCATCATCATCTAATAGTTTAGTCTGGTCATGGTACTACATCATCATCATCATCATCTAATAGTTTAGTCTGGTCATGGTACTACATCATCATCATCTAATAGTTTAGTCTGGTCACGGTACTACATCATCATCATCATCATCTAATAGTTTAGTCTGGTCACGGTACTACATCATCATCATCATCATCATCTAATAGTTTAGTCTGGTCACGGTACTACATCATCATCATCATCATCATCATCATCTAATAGTTTAGTCTGGTCATGGTACTACATCATCATCTAATATATGAAGTTGTTGTAAGAAGCGACTTCTCACCAGAGGGCCTCTTGGTTCAAATCTCCTCTGCCGACTAAAAGCTTGGGATATGTTGACGTCTGAGTGGAGAACAAAAGAAGAAGGTGGCTTTTAAAAAAAAACGATATTCTGGCAACTATGTTCCAAAACCTCTCTGCTCCATTTCTTCGACTCCCTACCTGTCCCAAAGTCTATAGTGGCGTACATTCCCTCCAGGGTCCCACAGGTCATTTCCCGGTCCGTGTTCCCGTCGGTCGTGAAGAGAACAGTGTTGTCCCCCAGGAAGAACTGGAAGAGGGTCCGCAGGTGCCGCATGTAGTTATAGTCACAGGTATAGTAGCTCCCATACTCATTCTCTACCTGGCGGAGTCACAGGAAGGAAGTCAACGAGTCATTCCTCAGCATAAGGACTCGACAGTTGAAGTCAGAAGTTTACATACACTTCCGTTTGAGATTGAACCTCGGTTTTTCAACCACTCCACAAATGTCTTGTTAACAAACTATAGTTTTGGCAAGTCGATTAGGACATCTACTTTGTGCATGACACAAGTCAATTTTTCCAACAATTGTTTACAGACAGATTAATTCACTGTATCACAATTCCAGTGGGTCAAAAGTTTACATACACTAAGTTGACTGTGCCTTTAAACAGCTTGGAAAAATCCAGAAAATGATGTCATGGCTTTAGAAGCTTCTGATAGGCTAATGAACATAATTTGGGTCAATTGGAGGTGTACCTGTGGATGTATTTCAAGGCCTACCTTCAAACTCAGTGCCTCTTTGCTTGACATCATGGGAGAATCAAAAGAAATCAGCCAAGACCTCAGGAAAAAAATGTAGACCTCCACAAGTCTGGTTCATCCTTGGGAGCAATTTCCAAACACCTGAAGGTACCACGTTCATCTGTACAAACAATAGTGTGCAAGTATAAACACCATGGGACCACGCAGCCGTCATACCGCTCAGGAAGGAGACGCGTTCTGTCTCCTAGAGATGAACGTTCTTTGGTGCGAAAAGTGCAAATCAATCCCAGAACAACAGCAAAGGACAAAGGACCTTGTGGAGATGCTGGAGGAAAAAGGTACAAAAGTATCTACAGTGGGGGAAAAAAGTATTTGATCCCCTGCTGATTTTGTACGTTTGCCCACTGACAAAGAAATGATCAGTCTATAATTTTAATGGTAGGTTTATTTGAACAACAAAAATATCCAGAAAAACGCATGTCAAAAATGTTATAAAATGATTTGCATTTTAATGAGGGAAATAAGTATTTGACCCCCTCTCAATCAGAAAGATTTCTGGCTCCCAGGTGTCTTCTATACAGGTAACGAGCTGAGATTAGGAGCACACTCTTAAAGGGAGTGCTCCTAACCGCAGCTTGTTACCTGTTAAAAAGACACCTGTCCACAGAAGCAATCAATCAATCAGATTCCAAACTCTCCACCATGGCCAAGACCAAAGAGCTCTCCAAGGATGTCAGGGACAAGATTGTAGACCTACACAAGGCTGGAATGGGCTACAAGACCATCGCCAAGCAGCTTGGTGAGAAGGTGACAACATTTGGTGCGATTATTCGCAAATGGAAGAAACACAAAAGAACTGTCAATCTCCCTCGGCCTGGGGCTCCATGCAAGGTCTCACCTCGTGGAGCTGCAATGATCATGAGAACAGTGAGGAATCAGCCCAGAACGACACGGGAGGATCTTGTCAATGATCTCAAGGCAGCTGGGACCATAGTCACCAAGAAAACAATTGGTAACACACTACGCCGTGAAGGACTGAAATCCTGCAGCGCCCGCAAGGTCCCCCTGCTCAAGGATACATATACATGCCCGTCTGAAGTTTGCCAATGAACATCTGAATGATTCAGAGGACAACTGGTGAAAGTGTTGTGGTCAGATGAGACCAAAATGGAGCTCTTTGGCATCAACTCAACTCGCTGTGTTTGGAGGAGGAGGAATGCTGCCTATGACCCCAAGAACACCATCTCCACCGTCAAACATGGAGGTGGAAACATTATGCTTTGGGGGTGTTTTTCTGCTAAGGGGACAGGACAACTTCACCGCATCATTTGACGGGGCCATGTACCGTCAAATCTTGGGTGAGAACCTCCTTCCCTCAGCCAGGGAATTGAAAATGGGTCGTGGATGGGTATTCCAGCATGACAATGACCCAAAACACACGGCCAAGGCAACAAAGGAGTGGCTCAAGAAGAAGCACATTAAGGTCCTGGAGTGGCCTAGCCAGTCTCCAGACCTTAATCCCATAGAAAATCTGTGGAGGGAGCTGAAGGTTCGAGTTGCCAAACGTCAGCCTCGAAACCATAATGACTTGGAGAAGATCTGCAAAGAGGAGTGGGACAAAATCTCTCCTGAGATGTGTGCAAACCTGGTGGCCAACTACAAGAAACGTCTGACCTCTGATTGCCAACAAGGGTTTTGCCACCAAGTACTAAGTCATGTTTTGCAGAGGGGTCAAATACTTATTTCCCTCATTAAAATGCAAATACTTTTATGACATTTTTGACATGCGTTTTTCTGGATTTTTTTGTTGTTATTCTGTCTCTCACTGTTCAAATAAACCTACCATTACAATTATAGACTGATCATTTCTTTGTCAGTGGGCAAACGTACAAAATCAGCAGGGGATCAAATACTTTTCCCCCCCACTGTACATCCACAGTAAAAACGAGTCCAAAATCGACATAACCTGAAAGGCCGCTCAGCAAGGAAGAAGCCACCGCTCCAAAACCGCCATAAAAAAGCCAGACTACGGTTTGCAACTGCACATGGGGACAAAGATTGTACTTTTTGGAGAAATGTCCTCTGGTCTGATGAAACAAAAATAGAACTGTTTGGCCATAATGACAATCGTTATGTTTAGAGGAAAAAGGGGGAGGCTTGCAAGCCGAAGAACACCATCCCAACCGTGAAGCACGGGGGTGGCAGCATCATGTTTTGGGGGTGTTTTGCTGCAGGAGGGACTGGTGCACTTCACAAAATAGATGGCATCATGAGGGAGGAAAATTATGTGTATATATTGAAGCAACATCTCAAGACATCAGTCAGGAAGTTAAAGCTTGGTTGCAAATGGGTCTTCCAAATGGACAATGACCCCAAGCATAATTCCAAAGTTGTGGCAAAATGACTTAAGGACAACAAAGTCAAGGTATTGGAGTGGCCATCACAAAGCCCTGACCTCAATCCCATAGAAAATTTGGGGGCAGAACTGAAAAAGCATGTGCAAGCAAGGAGGCCTACAAACCTGACTCAGTTACACCAGCTCTGTCAGGAGGAATGGGCCAAAATTCACCCAACTTATTGTGGGAAGCTTGTGGAAGGCTACCTGAAACGTTTGACCCAAGTTAAACAATTTTAATGGCAATGCTACCAAATACTAATTGAGTGTAGGTAAACTTCTGACCCACTGGGAATGTGATGAAAGAAATAAAAGCTGAAATAAATCATTCTCTCTACTATTATTCTGACATTTCACATTCTTAAAATAAAGTGGTGATCCTAACTGACCTAAAACAGGAAATTGTTACTAGGATCAAATGTCATGAATTGTGGAAAAAACAGAGTTTTTAAATGTATTTGGCTGAGGTGTATGTAAACTTCCCGACTTCAACTGTACCTGCACAGTGATAATGTTGCCTCCATTTGGATACAGCCATCTCCTCATCTTTGGTAGCAGCACCGCCATCCAGGTGCTCACTGCCTCCAAGTAGTCTGGAACAAAAGCAAGACACTAGTCACTGATTAAACACAAGGAGCCAACCAAGCCAGAAACACTGAATTACTGATATGTGTACAGGGATGGTACAGGCAGTACGGTTTATGATACCTGTATCTGCTGAGCGAAGTACAATGTTTGGTTTCTGGAGCAACCAAGCTGGTAAACCGCCCTGAAAGAGAGAGAAACGCCATGAACTTCTGTAAGCACGACTCAGATATTTCTGTCAGCTGACACATTGTGAGAGAGAGAGAGAGAGAGAGAGAGAGAGCGGAAGAGGAGAGTCAAAACAACATCTGTTACTCGGTGGTGCATGACACCAAAACACCCCTCCCCTTTCTGACTCCTTTCCCTCTCTTTCTACATTCCTCCAGGTGAGAACTACCATCCCTCTCTTTCTACGTTCCTCCAGGTGAGAACTACCATCCCTCTCTTTCTACGTTCCTCCCGGTGAGAACTACCATCCCTCTCTTTCTACGTTCCTCCAGGTGAGAACTACCATCCCTCTCTTTCTACATTCCTCCCGGTGAGAACTACCATCCCTCTCTTTCTACGTTCCTCCAGGTGAGAACTACCATCCCTCTCTTTCTACGTTCCTCCAGGTGAGAACTACCATCCCTCTCTTTCTACGTTCCTCCAGGTGAGAACTACCATCCCTCTCTTTCTACATTCCTCCCGGTGAGAACTACCATCCCTCTCTTTCTACGTTCCTCCAGGTGAGAACTACCATCCCTCTCTTTCTACGTTCCTCCAGGTGAGAACTACCATCCCTCTCTTTCTACGTTCCTCCAGGTGAGAACTACCATCCCTCTCTTTCTACATTCCTCCCGGTGAGAACTACCATCCCTCTCTTTCTACGTTCCTCCAGGTGAGAACTACCATCCCTCTCTTTCTACGTTCCTCCAGGTGAGAACTACCATCCCTCTCTTTCTACGGTCCCCCAGGTGAGAACTACCATCCCTCTCTTTCTACATTCCTCCCGGTGAGAACTACCATCCCTCTCTTTCTACGTTCCTCCAGGTGAGAATAGAACTACCATCCCTCTCTTTCTACGTTCCTCCAGGTGAGAACTACCATCCCTCTCTTTCTACGTTCCTCCCGGTGAGAATAGAACTACCATCCCTCTCTTTCTACATTCCTCCCGGTGAGAACTACCATCCCTCTCTTTCTACGTTCCTCCCGGTGAGAATAGAACTACCATCCCTCTCTTTCTACGTTCCTCCCGGTGAGAACTACCATCCCTCTCTTTCTACGTTCCTCCCGGTGAGAATAGAACTACCATCCCTCTCTTTCCACGTTCCTCCAGGTGAGAATAGAACTACCATCCCTCTCTTTCTACGTTCCTCCAGGTGAGAATAGAACTACCATCCCTCTCTTTCTACGTTCCTCCCGGTGAGAACTACCATCCCTCTCTTTCTACATTCCCCCAGGTGAGAACTACCATCCCTCTCTTTCTACGTTCCTCCAGGTGAGAACTACCATCCCTCTCTTTCTACATTCCTCCCGGTGAGAACTACCATCCCTCTCTTTCTACATTCCCCCAGGTGAGAACTACCATCCCTCTCTTTCTACGTTCCTCCAGGTGAGAACTACCATCCCTCTCTTTCTACGTTCCTCCCGGTGAGAACTACCATCCCTCTCTTTCTACGGTCCCCCAGGTGAGAACTACCATCCCTCTCTTTCTACGTTCCTCCAGGTGAGAACTACCATCCCTCTCTTTCTACGTTCCTCCAGGTGAGAACTACCATCCCTCTCTTTCTACGTTCCTCCCGGTGAGAACTACCATCCCTCTCTTTCTACGGTCCTCCAGGTGAGAACTACCATCCCTCTCTTTCTACGTTCCTCCAGGTGAGAACTACCATCCCTCTCTTTCTACGTTCCTCCAGGTGAGAACTACCATCCCTCTCTTTCTACGGTCCCCCAGGTGAGAACTACCATCCCTCTCTTTCTACGTTCCTCCAGGTGAGAACTACCATCCCTCTCTTTCTACATTCCTCCCGGTGAGAACTACCATCCCTCTCTTTCTACGTTCCTCCAGGTGAGAACTACCATCCCTCTCTTTCTACGTTCCCCCAGGTGAGAACTACCATCCCTCTCTTTCTACGTTCCCCCAGGTGAGAACTACCATCCCTCTCTTTCTACGTTCCTCCAGGTGAGAACTACCATCCCTCTTTCTACGTTCCTCCAGGTGAGAATAGAACTACCATCCCTCTCTTTCTACGTTCCTCCAGGTGAGAACTACCATCCCTCTCTTTCTACGTTCCTCCAGGTGAGAACTACCATCCCTCTCTTTCTACGTTCCTCCAGGTGAGAATAGAACTACCATCCCTCTCTTTCTACGTTCCTCCAGGTGAGAATAGAACTACCATCCCTCTCTTTCTACGTTCCTCCAGGTGAGAATAGAACTACCATCCCTCTCTTTCTACGTTCCTCCAGGTGAGAATAGAACTACCATCCCTCTCTTTCTACGTTCCTCCAGGTGAGAATAGAACTACCATCCCTCTCTTTCTACGTTCCTCCAGGTGAGAATAGAACTACCATCCCTCTCTTTCTACATTCCTCCAGGTGAGAATAGAACTACCATCCCTCTCTTTCTACGGTCCTCCAGGTGAGAATAGGACTTCCAGTGGACTACAGCCTCACACCATGTGATGTAGTGAGTTTCCAATGTGTTGCTGTCAGCTGAACGGCCTGACTTTGACCAGAGACAGTCTTATAACAAAGTGCAGGTCAAGGAAACATAGCTCAATAGTGAAGGAAGCAGTGGGGGACTGTCTCTGGACAGGAGCTTCTCCTTAAATGACCAAATGTAAAATGTAATGGTGACCCTTTAAAGCCTGTTAGGGATAGGGGGCAGTATTTACACGGCCGGATAAAAAACGTACCCGATTTAATCTGGTTATTACTACTGCCCAGAAACTAGAATATGCATATAATTATTGGCTTTGGATAGAAAATACCCTAAAGTTTCTAAAACTGTTTGAATGGTGTCTGTGAGTATAACAGAACTCATATGGCAGGCCAAAACCTGAGAAGATTCCATGCAGGAAGTGGCCTGTCTGACCATTCCTTGGGCTTCTTGACTCTCTTTATTGAAAACTTAGGATCTTTGCTGTAACGTGACACTTCCTACGGCTCCCATAGGCTCTCAGAACCCGGGAAAAAGCTGAATGATGTCTTTGCAGCCCCTGGCTGAAAAACATTAGCGCCTTTGGTAAGTGGTCTATCAGAGGACAATGAGACTGAGGCGCGTGCACGAGGCGACCCCATGTTTTTATTTTCTCTGTCTTTGAACTAAAACACGGTTTCCCTGTCGGAATATTATCGCTTTTTTACGAGAAAAATGGCATAAAAATTGATTTTAAACAGCGGTTGACATGCTTCGAAGTACGGTAATGGAATATTTAAAAAACAATTTGTCACGAAACGCGTCGGGCGCGTCACCCTTATTTACCCTTTCGGATAGTGTCTTGAACGCACGAACAAAACAGAGGATATTTGAACATAACTATGGATTATTTTGAACCAAACCAACATTTGTTATTGAAGTAGAAGTCCTGGGAGTGCATTCTGACGAAGAACAGCAAAGGTAATAACATTTTTCTTATAGTAAATCTGACTTTGGTGAGGGCCAAACTTGGTGGGTGTCTAAATAGCTAGCCCTGTGATGCCGGGCTATCTACTCAGAATATTGCAAAATGTGCTTTCACCGAAAAGCTATTTTAAAATCGGACATAGCGAGTGCATAAAGGAGTTCTGTATCTATAATTCTTAAAATAATTGTTATGTTTTTTGTGAACGTTTATCGTGAGTAATTTAGTAAATTCACCGGAAGTTTGCGGGGGGTATGCTAGTTCTGAACGTCACATGCTAATGTAAAAAGCTGTTTTTTGATATAAATATGAACTTGATTGAACAAAACATGCATGTATTGTATAACATAATGTCCTAGGATTGTCATCTGATGAAGATCATCAAAGGTTAGTGCTGCATTTAGCTGTGGTTTGGGTTTATGTGACATTATATGCTAGCTTGAAAAATGGGTGTCTGATTATTTCTGGCTGGGCCCAGAGAGGTTAAATGTGGGGCGGCAGGTAGAGCCTAGTGGTTAGAGCGTTGGACTAGCAACCGAAAGGTTGCAAGATCGAATCCCCGAGCTGACAAGGTACAAAATCTGTCGTTCTGCCTCTGAACAAGGCAGTTAACCCCACTGTTCCTAGGCCGTCATTGAAAATAAGAATTTGCTCTTAACTGACTTGCCTAGTTAAATAAAGGCTGTAGTAAAGGCTGGAACGGAATGAATTCAGCACTTAGGCTCATAGTAAAGGCTGGAACGGAATGAATTCAGCACTTTGATTCCATTCATTACTATGACCTGTCTTATACCTCTATGTATTGTAGTGCTTACCATCTCCCACTCTGCACAGATGTAGGGTCCAGGGCGGAGGATCACCAGGAGGCCAGTCTGATTGGCCAGATCCAGGAAGTTCTCCAGGTCTCGATCCCCAGAGAAGTTGTAAACACCCCGCTTTTCCTCATGGAAGTTCCAGGGAACATAACTGGCAAGAGGGAGAAGAGTACTGGTGACATAACTGACTGGAGTACTGGTGACATAACTGACAAGAGTACTGGTGACATAACTGACAAGAGTACTGGTGACATAACTGACTAGAGTACTGGTGACATAACTGACTAGAGGGAGAAGAGTACTGGTGACATAACTGGCAAGAGGGAGAAGAGTACTGGTGACATAACTGGCAAGAGTACTGGTGACATAACTGACTAGAGTACTGGTGACATAACTGACTGGAGTACTGGTGACATAACTGACAAGAGTACTGGTGACATAACTGACAAGAGTACTGGTGACATAACTGACTAGAGTACTGGTGACATAACTGACTGGAGTACTGGTGACATAACTGACTAGAGTACTGGTGACATAACTGGCAAGAGTACTGGTGACATAACTGGCAAGAGGGAGAAGAGTACTGGTGACATAACTGACAAGAGTACTGGTGACATAACTGACAAGAGTACTGGTGACATAACTGACTAGAGTACTGGTGACATAACTGACTAGAGTACTGGTGACATAACTGGCAAGAGGGAGAAGAGTACTGGTGACATAACTGACTAGAGTACTGGTGACATAACTGGTGACATAACTGACTAGAGTACTGGTGACATAACTGACTAGAGTACTGGTGACATAACTGACAAGAGTACTGGTGACATAACTGGCAAGAGGGAGAAGAGTACTGGTGACATAACTGACGACATAACTGACTAGAGTACTGGTGACATAACTGGCAAGAGTACTGGTGACATAACTGGCAAGAGTACTGGTGACATAACTGGCAAGAGTACTGGTGACATAACTGACAAGAGTACTGGTGACATAACTGACTAGAGTACTGGTGACATAACTGGCTAGGGAACTGGTGACATAACTGACAACAGGGAGAAGAGTACTGGTGACATAACTGACTAGAGTACTGGTGACATAACTGACTAGAGTACTGGTGACATAACTGGCAAGAGTACTGGTGACATAACTGGCAAGAGGGAGAAGAGTACTGGTGACATAACTGACTAGAGTACTGGTGAACCTGTTAGGGCTAGGGGGCAGTATTGACACGGCTGGATAAAAAACATACCCGATTTAATCTGGTTACCACTCCTACCCAGTAACTAGAATATGCATATACTTATTACATATGGATAGAAAACACCCTAAATTTTCTAAAACTGTTTGAATGGTGTCTGTGAGTATAACAGAACTCAAATGGCAGGTCAAAACCTGAGAGATTCCTTTACAGGAAGTGGCCTGTCTGACCATTTCTTGAACTTCTTTTCCATCTCTATCATTTACTAAGGATCTCTGCTCTAACGTGACACTTCCCACGTCGTCCATAGGCGCTCAGAGCCCGGGAAAAAACAGAATGTCGTCATTCCAGCCCCAGGCTGAAACACATTATCGCCTTTCTCAAGTGGCCGATCAAGGGACACTGGGCTTATGCTCGTGACCCGACCGCCCCCGCCTTTGGGATTTTTTCCTCTGTTTGCCGAAAAGGAGATTCCCTGTCGGAATATTATCGCTTTTCTACGAGAAAAATGTCGTAAAAATTGATTTTAAACAGCGGTTGACATGCTTCGAAGTACGGTAATGGAATATTTAGAATTTTATTGTCACGAATTGCGCCATGCAATTTCGGATAGTGTCTGGAACGCACGAACAAAACGCCGCTATTCGGATATAACGATGGATTATTTTGGACCAAACCAACATTTGTTATTGAAGTAGCAGTCCTGGGTGTGCATTCTGACGAAGACAACAAAAGGTAATCAAACTTTTATAATAGTAAATATGATTATGGTGAGTGCTAAACTTGCCGGGTGTCTAAATAGCGAGCCCGTGATGCCTGGGCTATGTACTTAGAATATTGCAAAATGTGCTTTCACCAAAAAGCTATTTTAAAATCGGACATATCGAGTGCATAGAGGAGGTCTGTATCTATAATTCTTAAAATAATTGTTATGCTTTTTGTGAACATTTATCGTGAGTAATTTAGTAAAATGTTAGCGAATTCCCCGGAAGTTTGCGGGGGATATGCTAGTTCTGAACGTCACATGCTAATGTAAAAAGCTGGTTTTTGATATAAATATGAACTTGATTGAACAAAACATGCATGTATTGTATAACATAATGTCCTAGGGTTGTCATCTGATGAAGATCATCAAAGGTGAGTGCTGCATTTAGCTGTCTTCTGGGTTTTGGTGACATTATATGCTGGCTTGAAAAATGGGTGTCTGATTATTTCTGGCTTGATACTCTGCTGACATAATCTAATGTTTTGCTTTCGTTGTAAAGCCTTTTTGAAATCGGACAGTGTGGTTAGATTAACGAGAGTCTTGTCTTTAAATAGCTGTAAAATAGTCATATGTTTGAGAAATTGAAGTAATAGGATTTTTAAGGTTTTGAAAATCGCGCCACAGGCTGCAAGTGGCTGTTACGTAGGTGGGACGCAAGCGTCCCACCTAGCCCATAGAGGTTAAAGAGGTTGTAGTAGAAGTCCTTGGAGGATTAAAATAGGTAGTTGTGTTAAAGCAGTAATAACTCACGGTGGATGTTGACCCACCTAGCCCATAGAGGATAACAGCGCAATTGGAAAGTATTCAGACCACTTTTTCCACATTTTGTTTCGTTAGACTTTTTTCCTCAACAAAACCCCATAGTGACTAAGTGAAAACAGGCTTCTAGAGATGTTTTGCTAATGAATAAAAAATCAGAAATACCTTATTTACATAAGTATTCAGACCCTTTGCTATGAGACTCTAAATTGAGCTCAGGTGCTTCCTGTTTCCATTGATGATCCTTGAGATGTTTCTACAATTTGATTGGAGTCCACCTGTGGTAAATTCAATTGATTGGACATTATTTGGAAAGGCACACACCTGTCTATACAAGGTCCCACAGTTGACAGTACATGTCAGAGCAAAAACCAAGCCATGAGGTCGAAGGAATTGTCCGTAGAGCTCCAAGACAGAATTGTGTCGAGGAACAGATCTGGGGAAGGGTACCAAAACATTTTTGCAGCATTGAAGGTCCCCAAGAACACAGTGGCCTCCATCATTCTTAAATGGAAGTTGTTTGGAACCACCAAGACTCTTCATAGAGCTGGCCGCCCGGCCAAACTGAGCAATCGGAGGAGAAGGGCCTTGGTCAGGGAGGTGACCAAGAACCTGATGGTCACTCTGACAGAGCTCCAAAGTTCCACTGTGGAGATGGGAGAACCTTCCAGAAGGACAACCATCTCTGCAGCACACCACCAATCAGGCCTTTATGGTAGAGTGGCCAGACGGAAGCCCCTCCTCAGTAAAAGGCACATGACAGCGTGCTTGGAGTTTGCCGAAAGCCACCTAAAGACTCTCAGACCATGAGAAACAAGATTCTCTGGTCTGATGAAACCAAGATTGAACTCTTTGGCCTGAATACCAATCGTCACATCTGGAGGAAACCTGGCACCATCCCTACGGTGAAGCATGCTGGTGGCAGCATCATGCTGTGGGGATGTTTTTCAGCGGCAGGGACTGGGAGACTAGTCAGGATCGAGGCAAAGATGAACGGAGCAAAGTACATTGAGATCCTTGATGAAAACCTGCGCCAGAGCGCTCAGGACCTCGGACTGAGGCAAAGGTTCACCTTCCAACAGGACAACGACCCTAAGCACACAGCCAAGACAACGCAGGAGTGGCTTCAGGACAAGTCTCTGAATGTCCTTGAGAGGCCCAGCCAGAGCCCGGACTTGAATCCAATCTAACATCTCTGGAGAGACCTGAAAATAGCTGTGCAGCGACACTCCCCATCCAACCTGACAGAGCTTGAAAGGATCTGCAGAGAAGAATGGGAGAAACTCCCCAAATACAGGTGTGCCAAGCTTGAAGCGTCATACCCAAGAAGACTTGAGGCTGTAATCACTGCCAAAGATGCTTCAACAAAGTAGTGCCGTCCCTAGAAGGTGAGAGTCACTTGAGTGGGTTGAGTCACTGATGTGATCTTCTTGTCCGGGTTGGCGTCCCCCTCGGGTTCGTGCCATGGGTGAGATCTTCGTGGGCTATACTCGGCCTTGTCTCAGGATAGTAAGTTGGTGGTTTGAAGATATCCCTCTAGTGGTTTGGGGGCTGTGCTTTGACCATGCCTCAGGACTACCTGGCCTGATGACTCCTTGCTGTCCCCAGTCCACCCCAGTCCACCTGGCCGTGCTTCTGCTCCAGTTTCAACTGTTCTGCCTGCGGCTATGGAACCCTGACCTGTTCACCGGACGTTCTACCTGTCCCAGACCTGCTGTTTTCGACTCTCTCTCTACCGCACCTGCTGTCTCTAAACTCTGAATGATCGGCTATGAAAAGCCAACTGACATTTACTCCTGAGGTGCTGACCTGTTGCACCCTCTACAACTACTGTGATTATTATTATTTGACCCTGCTGGTCATTTATGAACATTTGAACATCTTGGCCATGTTCTGTTATAATCTCCACCCGGCACAGCCAGAAGAGGACTGGCCAACCCTCAGAGCCTGGTTCCTCTCTAGGTTTCTTCCTAGGTGCTGGCCTTTCTAGGGAGTTTTTCCTAGCCACCGTGCTTCTACGTCTGCATTGCTTGCTGTTTGGGGGTTTTAGGCTGGGTTTCTGTACAGCACTTTGTGACATCGGCTGATGTAAAAAGGGCTTTATAAATACATTTGATTTGATTGAGTAAAGGGTCTGAATACTTATGTAATGTAAATGTGATTTCAGTTTATTTTTAATAAATGTGCGAAAAAGTACTGGTAGGTAAAGATTACTGAGACTACTGGTAGGTGAAGACTACTGGTAGGTGAAGACTACTGGTAGGTGAAGACTACTGGTAGGTGAAGACTACTGTGACTATTGGTAGGTGAAGACTACTGGTAGGTGGAGACTACTGGTAGGTGAAGGTTACTGGTAGGTGAAGACTACTGGTAGATGAAGACTACTGAGAGTACTGGTAGGTGAAGACTACTGGTAGGGGCAGACTACTGAGACTACTGTGTGTGTACTGTTTCCTGTTTCCGGTCACAACTTGCAGACTTGTTTACGCTGCTGTGCGTTTTTGTTGCCGATCTTACTTTGATACCTGACGGTTTTTTACTTTTTCATTACCGTATATTTTTACTTTTTCCCTCACTCAACTTTTTTTCATTCAACTTTTTCACCCCGGAGGTTTTATCTGGACATGGTTCGTCAGGACTTCAAACAGCCGAAGCTAAGTAACATTAACATGATGCCTTCTAATTGCAGTCGTTGTACTTATAATATACAGGAGAACGATCGCCTTACGGCAAGGATAGCTGTGCTGCAAGCCCAGCTTCAGACGCGATCGTTAGGCAAGGGTAATTTCAGTGTAGGAAAGGATGAAACAGCGTCTGTGCCACCAGTAAGTACAGATAGTAACGTTAGTATAAACCCCCTCGCACGGTCCCCGCAGCCGGACATCTTTCTCATGGCTTCTGGAGGGAAACGCTGTAGGAATGCTCAACCGGTGTCGCTTATTCAGCCGACAGAAACTTTCAACCGGTTCTCCCCATTAAGCGAGTCGGAGTCGGAGGCCGAGACTTCTCTGGTCTCTACTCCTCCCGTTGTGGGGTCTGAGACGCCGACGGCTCCCACCATTAGCTCTGACAAATTGAAAACCCTAGTCATTGGCGACTCCATTACCCGCAGTATTAGACTTAAAACTAATCATCCAGCGATCATACACTGTTTACCAGGGGGCAGGGCTACCGACGTTAAGGCTAATCTAAAGACGGTGCTGGCTAAAGCTAAAACTGGCGAGTGTAGAGAGTATAGAGATATTGTTATCCACGTCGGCACCAACGATGTTAGGATGAAACAGTCAGAGGTCACCAAGCGCAACATAGCTTCAGCGTGTAAATCAGCTAGAAAGATGTGTCGGCATCGATTAATTGTCTCTGGCCCCCTCCCAGTTAGGGGGAGTGATGAGCTCTACAGCAGAGTCTCACAACTCAATCGCTGGTTGAAAACTGTTTTCTGCCCCTCCCAAAAGATAGAATTTGTAGATAATTGGCCCTCTTTCTGGGACTCACCCACAAACAGGACCAAGCCTGGCCTGTTGAGGAGTGACGGACTCCATCCTAGCTGGAGGGGTGCTCTCATCTTATCTACGAACATAGACAGGGCTCTAACTCCTCTAGCTCCACAATGAAATAGGGTGCAGGCCAGGCAGCAGGCTGTTAGCCAGCCTGCCAGCTTAGTGGAGTCTGCCACTAGCACAGTCAGTGTAGTCAGCTCAGCTTTCCCCATTGAGACCGTGTCTGTGCCTCGATCTAGGTTGGGCAAAATTAAAAATGGCGGTGTTCGCTTTAGCAATCTCACTAGTATAAAGACCTCCTCCATTCCTGCCATTATTGAAAGAGATTGTGATACCTCACATCTCAAAATTGGGTTACTTAATGTTAGATCCCTCACTTCCAAGGCAGTTATAGTCAATGAACTAATCACTGATAATAATCTTGATGTGATTGGCCTGACTGAAACATGGCTTAAGCCTGATGAATTTACTGTGTTAAATGAGGCCTCACCCCCAGGTTACACTAGTGACCATACCCCCCGTGCATCCGGCAAAGGCGGAGGTGTTGCTAACATTTACGATAGCAAATTTCAATTTACAAAAAAAAAAACAACAATGACGTTTTCGTCTTTTGAGCTTCTAGTCATGAAATCTATGCAGCGTACTCACTCACTTTTTATAGCTACTGTTTATAGGCCTCCTGGGCCATATGCAGTGTTCCTCACTGAGTTCCCTGAATTCCTATCGGATCTTGTAGTCATAGCAGATAATATTCTAATTTTTGGTGACTTTAACATTCACATGGAAAAGTCCACAGACCCACTCCAAAAGGCTTTCGGAGCCATCATCGACTCAGTGGGTTTTGTCCAACATGTCTCTGGACCTACTCACTGCCACAGTCATACTCTGGACCTAGTTTTGTCCCATGGAATAAATGTTGTGGATCTAAATGTTTTTCCTCATAATCCTGGACTATCGGACCACCATTTTATTACGTTTGCAATTGCAACAAATAATCTGCTCAGACCCCAACCAAGGAGCATTAAAAGTCGTGCTATAAATTCTCAGACAACCCAAAGATTCCTTGATGCCCTTCCAGACTGCCTCTGCCTACCCAAGGACGTCAGAGGACAAAAATCAGTTAACCACCTAACCGAGGAACTCAATTTAACCTTGCGCAATACCCTAGATGCAGTTGCACCCCTAAAAACTAAAAACATCTGTCATAAGAAACTAGCTCCCTGGTATACAGAAAATACACGAGCTCTGAAGCAAGCTTCCAGAAAATTGGAACGGAAATGGCGCCACACCAAACTGGAAGTCTTCCGACTAGCTTGGAAAGACAGTACCGTGCAGTATCGAAGAGCCCTTACTGCTGCTCGATCATCCTATTTTTCCAACTTAACTGAGGAAAATAAGAACAATACGAAATTTCTTTTTGATACTGTCGCAAAGCTAACTAAAAAGCAGCCTTCGCAAATGGAGGATGGCTTTCACTTCAGCAGTAATAAATTTATGAACTTCTTTGAGGAAAAGATCATGATCATTAGAAAGCAAATTACAGACTCCTCTTTAAATCTGGGTATTCCTCCAAAGCTCCATTGTCCTGAGTCTGCACAACTCTGCCAGGACCTAGGATCAAGGGAGATACTAAAGTGTTTTAGTACTATATCTCTTGACGCAATGATGAAAATAATCATGGCCTCCAAACCCTCAAGCTGCATACTGGACCCTATTCCAACTAAACTACTGAAAGAGCTGCTTCCTGTGCTTGGCCCTCCTATGTTGAACATAATAAACGGCTCTCTATCCACCGGATGTGTACCAAGCTCACTAAAAGTGGCAGTAATAAAGCCTCTCTTGAAAAAGCCGAATCTTGATCCAGAAATTATAAAAAACTATCGGCCTATATCGAATCTTCCATTCCTCTCCAAAATTTTAGAAAAAGCTGTTGCACAGCAACTGACTGCCTTCCTGAAGACAAACAATGTATACGAAACGCTTCAGTCTGGTTTTAGACCCCATCATAGCACTGAGACTGCACTTGTGAAGGTGGTAAATGACCTTTTAATGACGTCAGACCGAGGCTCTGCATCTGTCCTCGTGCTCCTAGATCTTAGTGCCGCTTTTGATACCATCGATCACCACATTCTTTTGGAGAGATTGGAAACCCAAATTGGTCTACATGGACAAGTTCTGGCCTGGTTTAGATCTTATCTGTCGGAAAGATATCAGTTTGTCTCTGTGAATGGTTTGTCCTCTGACAAATCAATTGTAAATTTCGGTGTTCCTCAAGGTTCCGTTTTAGGACCACTATTGTTTTCACTATATATTTTACCTCTTGGGGATGTCATTCGAAAACATAATGTTAAATTTCACTGCTATGCAGACGACACACAGCTGTACATTTCAATGAAACATGGTGAAGCCCCAAAATTGCCCTCGCTAGAAGCCTGTGTTTCAGACATAAAGAAGTGGATGGCTGCAAACTTTCTACTTTTAAACTCGGACAAAACAGAGATGCTTGTTCTAGGTCCCAAGAAACAAAGAGATCTTCTGTTGAATCTGACAATTAATCTGGATGGTTGTACAGTCGTCTCAAATAAAACTGTGAAGGACCTCGGCGTTACTCTGGACCCTGATCTCTCTTTTGAAGAACATATCAAGACTGTTTCAAGGACAGCTTTTTTCCATCTACGTAACATTGCAAAAATCAGAAATTTTCTGTCCAAAAATGACGCAGAAAAATTAATCCATGCTTTTGTTACTTCTAGGCTGGACTACTGCAATGCTCTACTTTCCGGCTACCCGGATAAAGCACTAAATAAACTTCAGTTAGTGCTAAATACGGCTGCTAGAATCCTGACTAGAACCAAAAAATTTGATCATATTACTCCAGTGTTAGCCTCCCTACACTGGCTTCCTGTTAAGGCAAGGGCTGATTTCAAGGTTTTACTGCTAACCTACAAAGCATTACATGGGCTTGCTCCTACCTATCTTTCCGATTTGGTCCTGCCGTACATACCTACACGTACGCTACGGTCACAAGACGCAGGCCTCCTAATTGTCCCTAGAATTTCTAAGCAAACGGCTGGAGGTAGGGCTTTCTCCTATAGAGCTCCATTTTTATGGAATGGTCTGCCTACCAATGTGAGAGACGCAGACTCAGTCTCAACCTTTAAGTCTTTACTGAAGACTTATCTCTTCAGTAGGTCCTATGATTAAGTATAGTCTGGCCCAGGAGTGTGAAGGTGAACGGAAAGGCTGGAGCAACGAACCGCCCTTGCTGTCTCTGCCTTGCCGGTTCCCCTCTTTCCACTGGGATTCTCTGCCTCTAACCCTTTTACAGAGGCTGAGTCACTGGCCTACTGGTGTTCTTCCATGCCGTCCATGGGAGGGGTGCGTCACTTGAGTGGGTTGAGTCACTGACGTGGTCTTCCTGTCTGGGTTGGCCCCCCCCCCCCCTTGGGTTGTGCCATGGCGGAGATCGTTGTGGGCTATACTCGGCCTTGTCTTAGGACGGTAAGTTGGTGGTTGGAGACATCCCTCTAGTGGTGTGGGGGCTGTGCTTTGGCAAAGTGGGTGGGGTTATATCCTGCCTGTTTGGCCCTGTCTGGGGGTATCATCGGATGGGGCCACAGTGTCTTCTGATCCCTCCTGTCTCAGCCTCCAGTATTTATGCTGCAGTAGTTTATGTGTCGGGGGGCTAGGGTCAGTCTGTTACATCTGGAGTATTTCTCTTGTCTTATCCGGTGTCCTGTGTGTATTTAAATATGCTCTCTCTAATTCTCTCTTTCTCTCTTTCTGTCTTTCTCTCGGAGGACCTGAGCCCTAGGACCATGCCTCAGGACTACCTGGTATGACTCCTCCTTGCTGTCCCCAGTCCACCTGGCCGTGCTGCTGCTCCAGTTTCAACTGTTCTGCCTGCGGCTATGGAACCCTGACCTGTTCACCGGACGTGCTTGTTGCACCCTCGACAACTACTATGATTATTATTATTTGACCATGCTGGTCATTTATGAACATTTTAACATTTTAACATTTTGACCATGTTCTGTTATAATATCCACCCTGCACAGCCAGAAGAGGACTGGCCACCCCTCATAGCCTGGTTCCTCTCTAGGTTTCTTCCTAGGTTTTTGGCCTTTCTAGGGAGTTTTTCCTAGGGAGTTTTTCCTAGCCACCGTGCTTCTTTCACATGCTTTGCTTGCTGTTTGGGGTTTTAGGCTGGGTTTCTGTACAGCACTTTGAGAATATCAGCTGATGTACGAAGGGCTATATAAAAATAAATTTGATTTGATTTGATACTGGTAGGTGAAGACTACTGAGACTACTGGTAGGGGAAGACTACTGAGACTACTGGTAGGGGAAGACTACTGGTAGGTGAAGACTACTGAGGTTACTGGTAGGTGAAGACTACTGGTAGGTGAAGACTACTGGTAGGTTAAGAATACTGGTACAGTGAGGGAAAAAAGTATTTGATCCCCTGCTGATTTTGTATGTTTGCCCACTGACAAAGGTATGATCAGTCTATAATTTTAATGGTAGGTTTATTTGAACAGTGAGACAGAATAACAACAACAAAAAATCCAGAAAAACGCATGTCAAAAATGTTATAAATTGATTTGCATTTTAATGAGGGAAATAAGTATTTGACCCCTCTGCAAAACATGACTTAGTACTTGGTGGCAAAACCCTTGTTGGCAATCACAGAGGTCAGACGTTTCTTGTAGTTGGCCACCAGGTTTGCACACATCTCAGGAGTGATTTTGTCCCACTCCTCTTTGCAGATCTTCTCCAAGTCATTAAGGTTTCGAGGCTGACGTTTGGCAACTCGAACCTTCAGCTCCCTCCACAGATTTTCTATGGGATTAAGGTCTGGAGACTGGCTAGGCCACTCCAGGACCTTAATGTGCTTCTTCTGACCTCGTCAAGACGCTCAGACCACTGACCTTGTCAAGACGCTCAGACCACTGACCTCGTCAAGACGCGCAGACCACTGACCTCGTCAAGACGCTCAGACCAGTGACCTCGTCAAGACGCTCAGACCACTGACCTCGTCAAGACGCTCAGACCACTGACCTCGTCAAGACGCGCAGACCACTGACCTCGTCAAGACGCTCAGACCAGTGACCTCGTCAAGACGCTCAGACCAGTGACCTCGTCAAGACGCTCAGACCACTGACCTCATCAGGTACAACACTACTACTACTACTGTTGTATTGGGTAACCATGGATACAGGTACAACACTACTACTACTGTTGTATTGGGTAACCATGGATACAGCTACAACACTACTACTACTGTTGTATTGGGTAACCATGGATACAGGTACAACACTACTACTACTACTACTGTTGTATTGGGGAAATCATCAAGCGATACATTTAATTATATAACAATAATCTCCTCTCTCTCTCTCCCCCCCCCCCATCACGTCTCCTGTTGAACTTACATCTGTACGGCGTTGAGTCCAGCCATGTACATCTTGAGCAGTCTGTCTTTCCAGTAGTAATGAGGGATACGCGAGTAGTGAATACTACCAGAGACATACTGGAAAGGTTTCCCGTCTTTCTGGAAACAGTCGTTCTTGTAGTCTACGGAGAAGGAACGGGCCCCGGAAACCTGTAAGAAAAAAGACAGACAGAAGTCATTATATATATATATATATATATATATAATATATATATAATATATATATAATATATATATAGTTTTATGAACAATATGCTCGTCTTATCAAGGTTCTGGCATTAGAACATTTCAAGTTATATTTGATATCAGTAATAATATATGGAAAGCTGTGAGAAAGCCAGGACCTCTGTCAGAAAGCTGTTAGACCTGCATGTCTACTGATTTGTCATGACAATAATATGTTCCTATCAAAGCCTGGGTATCCGGATCATTCCTACTTTGCAGTGTCTTTTGGATCTCGGAACTTTTTTTGGGGGGGGAGAATTACATTTTGACTTTCTGTCACGATTCCTACCGACGGTGGCGCCCCCTCCTGCTCGGGTGGCGCTCGGCGGTCGTCGTCACCGGCCTATTAGCTGCCACCGATTCCCTTTTTGTTTTTTTCCTTTTTTTTAATGTTTTCTCACCTGCCCTGAGTTAGGCAATTAAGAGGACTATTTAGTTCAGCTGGCCCGCACCCTATTGTGCGGGATTGTTTTTCTGTGTGTCGACTGCGTTTGTTCGACTGTGTTTGTCCATTGTATTTTTCCCTGTTGTTGGGAGACCTTTTATTTTGTACGGGTGGTTCCATTAAAATTACCACACAGTGTTCGCTGCTTCCTGCGCTTCTTTCCGCCACACTACAGACAAGACGTTACACTTTCATAAAAAAAAAACATATTGGTCAAGCTCAGCTTCATTTTCCACCAACATGTTAGAGTTGCTAATGCCTCGGAATGGTAGTCCAGGAAGTTGCGTATCGGGTTCAGCCAATCAGCTTGCAGCAGTCTGTTGTGTACCCCTGGCTGAACACAGAGCACAACATCAAGAAGTTACATTCCTAGTCATTATGGCTGAAAATGGTGTCGCATATTTTCCCCAGGGTTTTTTTTCCCCTCCTTTTCCGTCATTAAATCGAGTTAAGGAGGAAATTGAAGCCTTTGCAGCCTGAATGGAGAATGTTTTATTTAGAGGGACACCAGTGTTTTACCTGCTGGGAACATCAAGCCCAGTCACCAGTGTATTATTACCTGCTGGGAACATCAAGCCCAGACACCAGTGTATTATTACCTGCCGGGAACATCAATCCCAGACACCAGTGTATTATTACCTGCTGGGAGCATCAAGCCCAGTCACCAGTTTATTACCTGCTGGGAGCATCAAGCCCAGACACCAGTGTATTATTACCTGCCGGGAACATCAAGCCCAGACACCAGTGTATTATTACCTGCTGGGAACATCAAGCCCAGACACCAGTGTATTATTACCTGCTGGGAACATCAAGCCCAGACACCAGTGTATTATTACCTGCCGGGAACATCAAGCCCAGACACCAGTGTATTATTACCTGCTGGGAACATCAAGCCCAGACACCAGTGTATTATTACCTGCTGGGAACATCAAGCCCAGACACCAGTGTATTATTACCTGCTGGGAACATCAAGCCCAGACACCAGTGTATTATTACCTGCTGGGAACATCAAGCCCAGACACCAGTGTATTATTACCCGCTGGGAGCATCAAGCCCAGACACCAGTGTATTATTACCCGCTGGGAACATCAAGCCCAGACACCAGTGTATTATTACCTGCTGGGAACATCAAGCCCAGACACCAGTGTATTATTACCTGCTGGGAACATCAAGCCCAGACACCAGTGTATTATTACCTGCTGGGAGCATCAAGCCCAGACACCAGTGTATTACCTGCCATGAACATCAAGCCCAGACACCAGTGTATTACCTGCTGGGAACATCAAGCCCAGACACCAGTTTATTACCTGCTGGGAGCATCAAGCCCAGTCACCAGTGTATTATTACCTGCTGGGAGCATCAAGCCCAGACACCAGTGTATTATTACCTGCTGGGAGCATCAAGCCCAGACACCAGTGTATTATTACCTGCTGGGAACATCAAGCCCAGACACCAGTGTATTACCCGCTGGGAACATCAAGCCCAGACACCAGTGTATTATTACCTGCTGGGAACATCAAGCCCAGACACCAGTGTATTATTACCTGCCGGGAACATCAAGCCCAGACACCAGTGTATTATTACCTGCTGGGAGCATCAAGCCCAGTCACCAGTGTATTATTACCTGCTGGGAACATCAAGCCCAGACACCAGTGTATTATTACCTGCCGGGAACATCAAGCCCAGACACCAGTGTATTATTACCTGCTGGGAACATCAAGCCCAGACACCAGTGTATTATTACCTGCTGGGAACATCAAGCCCAGACACCAGTGTATTATTACCTGCTGGGAACATCAAGCCCAGACACCAGTGTATTATTACCTGCTGGGAGCATCAAGCCCAGACACCAGTGTATTACCTGCCATGAACATCAAGCCCAGACACCAGTGTATTACCTGCTGGGAACATCAAGCCCAGACACCAGTTTATTACCTGCTGGGAGCATCAAGCCCAGTCACCAGTGTATTATTACCTGCTGGGAGCATCAAGCCCAGACACCAGTGTATTATTACCTGCTGGGAGCATCAAGCCCAGACACCAGTGTATTATTACCTGCTGGGAACATCAAGCCCAGACACCAGTGTATTACCCGCTGGGAACATCAAGCCCAGACACCAGTGTATTACCTGCCGGGAACATCAAGCCCAGACACCAGTGTATTATTACCTGCTGGGAACATCAAGCCCAGACACCAGTGTATTATTACCTGCTGGGAACATCAAGCCCAGACACCAGTGTATTACCCGCTGGGAACATCAAGCCCAGACACCAGTGTATTACCTGCCGGGAACATCAAGCCCAGACACCAGTGTATTATTACCTGCTGGGAACATCAAGCCCAGACACCAGTGTATTATTACCTGCTGGGAACATCAAGCCCAGACACCAGTGTATTATTACCTGCCGGGAACATCAAGCCCAGACACCAGTGTATTATTACCTGCCGGGAACATCAAGCCCAGACACCAGTGTATTATTACCTGCTGGGAACATCAAGCCCAGACACCAGTGTATTATTACCTGCTGGGAGCATCAAGCCCAGACACCAGTGTATTATTACCTGCTGGGAACATCAAGCCCAGACACCAGTGTATTATTACCTGCTGGGAACATCAAGCCCAGACACCAGTGTATTATTACCCGCTGGGAACATCAAGCCCAGACACCAGTGTATTATTACCTGCCGGGAACATCAAGCCCAGACACCAGTGTATTATTACCTGCTGGGAGCATCAAGCCCAGACACCAGTGTATTATTACCTGCCGGGAACATCAAGCCCAGACACCAGTGTATTATTACCTGCTGGGAACATCAAGCCCAGACACCAGTGTATTATTACCTGCTGGGAACATCAAGCCCAGACACCAGTGTATTATTACCTGCTGGGAACATCAAGCCCAGACACCAGTGTATTATTACCCGCTCAAGCCCAGACACCAGTGTATTACCTGCTGGGAACATCAAGCCCAGACACCAGTGTATTATTACCTGCTGGGAGCATCAAGCCCAGACACCAGTGTATTATTACCTGCTGGGAACATCAAGCCCAGACACCAGTGTATTATTACCTGCTGGGAACATCAAGCCCAGACACCAGTGTATTATTACCCGCTCAAGCCCAGACACCAGTGTATTACCTGCTGGGAACATCAAGCCCAGACACCAGTGTATTACCTGCTGGGAACATCAAGCCCAGACACCAGTGTATTATTACCTGCTGGGAACATCAAGCCCAGACACCAGTGTATTATTACCTGCTGGGAGCATCAAGCCCAGACACCAGTGTATTATTACCCGCTGGGAACATCAAGCCCAGACACCAGTGTATTATTACCTGCCGGGAACATCAAGCCCAGACACCAGTGTATTATTACCTGCTGGGAACATCAAGCCCAGACACCAGTGTATTATTACCTGCTGGGAACATCAAGCCCAGACACCAGTGTATTATTACCTGCTGGGAGCATCAAGCCCAGACACCAGTGTATTATTACCTGCTGGGAACATCAAGCCCAGACACCAGTGTATTATTACCTGCTGGGAACATCAAGCCCAGACACCAGTGTATTATTACCCGCTCAAGCCCAGACACCAGTGTATTACCTGCTGGGAACATCAAGCCCAGACACCAGTGTATTACCTGCTGGGAACATCAAGCCCAGACACCAGTGTATTATTACCTGCTGGGAACATCAAGCCCAGACACCAGTGTATTATTACCTGCTGGGAGCATCAAGCCCAGACACCAGTGTATTATTACCCGCTGGGAACATCAAGCCCAGACACCAGTGTATTATTACCTGCCGGGAACATCAAGCCCAGACACCAGTGTATTATTACCTGCTGGGAACATCAAGCCCAGACACCAGTGTATTATTACCTGCTGGGAACATCAAGCCCAGACACCAGTGTATTATTACCTGCTGGGAGCATCAAGCCCAGACACCAGTGTATTATTACCTGCTGGGAACATCAAGCCCAGACACCAGTGTATTACCTGCTGGGAACATCAAGCCCAGACACCAGTGTATTATTACCTGCTGGGAACATCAAGCCCAGACACCAGTGTATTACCTGCTGGGAACATCAAGCCCAGACACCAGTGTATTATTACCTGCTGGGAGCATCAAGCCCAGACACCAGTGTATTATTACCTGCTGGGAACATCAAGCCCAGACACCAGTGTATTATTACCTGCTGGGAGCATCAAGCCCAGACACCAGTGTATTACCTGCTGGGAACATCAAGCCCAGACACCAGTGTATTATTACCTGCTGGGAACATCAAGCCCAGACACCAGTGTATTATTACCTGCTGGGAGCATCAAGCCCAGACACCAGTGTATTACCTGCTGGGAACATCAAGCCCAGACACCAGTGTATTATTACCTGCTGGGAACATCAATCCCAGACACCAGTGTATTATTACCTGCTGGGAACATCAAGCCCAGACACCAGTGTATTATTACCTGCCGGGAACATCAAGCCCAGACACCAGTGTATTATTACCCGCTGGGAACATCAAGCCCAGACACCAGTGTATTATTACCTGCTGGGAACATCAAGCCCAGACACCAGTGTATTATTACCTGCTGGGAACATCAAGCCCAGACACCAGTGTATTATTACCTGCTGGGAGCATCAAGCCCAGTCACCAGTGTATTATTACCCGCTGGGAACATCAAGCCCAGACACCAGTGTATTATTACCTGCTGGGAACATCAAGCCCAGACACCAGTGTTTTACCCACTGGAAGCGTCAGCGAGTCCCCCCTTATCTCAGCTCACTGGTCACCATAACAACACCCACCCGTAGCACGCGCTCCAGCAGGTATATCTCACTGGTCACCCCCAAAGCCAATTCCTCCTTTGGCCGCCTTTCCTTCCAGTTCTCTGCTGCCAATGACTGGAATGAATTGCAAAAATCACTGAAGCTGGAGACTCATATCTCCCTCTCTAACTTTAAGCACCAGCTGTCAGAGCAGCTCACTGATCGCTGCACCTGTAAACAGCCCATCCAATCTACCAACCTCATCCCCATATTGTTTTTATTTACTTTTTTTTCACTCCAGTATCTCTACTTGCACATCATCATCTGCACATCTATCACTCCAGTGTTAATGCTAAATTGTAATTATTTCACCTCTATGACCTATTTATTGCCTTACCTCCCTAATCTTACTCCACTTACACACACTGTATATACATTTTTCTATTGTGTTATTGACTGTATGTTTGTTTATGTGTAACTCTGTGTTGTTGTTTGTGTCGCACTGCTTTGCTTTATCTTGGCCAGGTCTCAGTTGTAAATGAGAACCTGTTCTCAACTAGCCTACCTGGTTAAATAAAGGTGAAATATAAATTAATTAATTCATTCATTCATTCATAATACTTTGAATATATAGTTTCTGGTTTGTGTGAAATGGTTCAGAATAATCTAAAACCAGTCTGCACACCACCAAGGTGAACTGGTTTAGTCTGGACTCTTGGTTGACAGTGTTGAGGGTGATGGGTAATGTATTGATGCTCGAGTGCCAAATCAACACACATTTGTTTCCATTAGTCTGTTACTTCTTTTTGATATTTATGAGTCTTATTTTTGTATATATTTTTAAATAGTTTTAAAATCTTGGTCAGGTCGCAATTGTAAATGAGAACTTGTTCTCAACTTGCCTACCTGGTTAAATAAAGGTGAAATAAAATAAATAAATAAAAATATTATCCCTATTTATTTGTGTTGTTCCAATTGTCTGAATAAAAATGACAGTTAGTGCAGAATGGTGCTTTATGTAAAATGTAAAATAACGTAGAATTGCATGAAATATTTCTAAAAGGCATTTTTTTTTCTCTGACATGCAAATAAGATGATCTATTCATGCAATGTTTTTACTATAAATGAGATCTTTCCACCCCTTACTCTTGTCCACGGTGGTCTGTGAACCCAAAACCATCTGCATTGACATAATGCATACAGGACGAAGAACACTTTCTACAACTGCATATTTAAGTCTCAGGTCTATCCGAAGAAGTGATGGTAAATGGTAGGAAGTTATCCACTTTGTTTAAATTATTATTATTATTATTATTACGGGTTTAGTGGAGCGTCACTTTTTCTTTTCAAGCGTTAGAGGGTTTAGTTTAAATATAATTTTCTGAACGGAGAGCTATCCATTTTCATTTCAGAGGTCCGATTTTATCCATGTAACTTTATACTTGATAATAACAATATCATGTCAATATAATGTATGTATTTACTATATTATACCGTAAAGGAAAATAAACAAGTTGCAAATATGAGCGGCGATCGGTCTGATCCAGAGTCAGCTGGTAAATTCACCTGGTAGACAGACAGGGGAAGTCGTATTTAATAGGAAATAATAGATACAGAATCAAACTTACCACAGTTCTATTCACGGCTAAACAGGCAAAGTAGATTAGAGAGAAAACAGTCTTCGTATCCATGGTTTCCTGTGTGGATTTAAATCCAATCTAAACTTGCCATTTGCCTGGTTTAGCCTACTTGCTTTATCAGCAGAGAAGCAGACAACATGAGTCGTCCCCGCTCCCAAAATCACTGTCATGTGATGTTCACACTGCTTTACCTCTCTGCTGGGTCCTAAAGTCCGACCCGTCTCCTGCCCCGGTTACATGCTTTACCACGTTATAAATCATTCTTCCTACTCACTTTACGATGAAAATATTCATTCAAATTCAGATGGATTAGGATTTAAAAAAAAAAATGTTTTGTATATAATTACATTTCACAGATATTTTTCATACATTGATTTAACAGTAACTTATATAATAATAATGCCCTACGTTTGTTATACACTATTGTTTAAGCTCTATAGTCTCACTTTATTACATTTGAGAGATTGCTCCTATTCTCCCTAACTCTAACACAGTGACTCTACCTCACATCCCATCTGATGCTGTTGTCAAGGCTAACAGGACAGAGACTCTTGTGTAAAGTGAGAATCAGGGTAAAGGTAACAATCACTATTGTGGTTAACATGGCCTGTGAACAAAACAGCCTGTTCAGGAACAGTATTATGGCCCAGAGAGACTATGGCCCTGCATCAAATCAACATGCTTTATGTTCTGGGTATGAAAGGACTTTCCTTAGGCTTGAGGACACATGTACAAGGCCTGATTTTTTTTAATCCAGATATGAGGCTCCATCCTGATTATATTACATATCTGTTTTAAAGATGTGAATTAGTTATTTGCTATAGATGTACTATTGTAAAGTGGTTGTTCCACTGGATATCATAAGGTGAATGCACCAATTTGTAAGTCGCTCTGGATAAGAGCGTCTGCTAAATGACGTAAATGTAAAATGTAGTTAAAGATGCACCATGCAGAAAACCTCTCCACAATTTCCTGGTTGCTAAAATTGTAATCATTCACCTAATTTCAGTTTGTGACAAAACAAACATGTATAGTGTAGAGAATCATTGTACCATCTAAACCTCTGTGAAATATATTTTCCCATAACCATACATATTTTTTTTTTCTTCAACAGTTTGAAGCTGGTGTACAAAAGACCAAAAACGAAGAACGGGGAGCATAGAAATTGCAAACATAGAACAGATCTACCGCTTCTTAGACTTGCTTTCAATGAGAAGGACAGATCTACAACACACATTTCTATGTGAATTTGGTGGAGGTCGCCCAAAAAGTGACATATTGCATCTTTTAGATAGATAGATCTCTAGTTTTCATGAAATAAGAAGTCAATTGATCGATTTAGTGCCACAGGCAGACCGTTGCCTGGGCTGCATTGCATGAAACTCACAACCGCATTGTATCATGGCTAAAGTAAAATGATATTTAATATTGGTTTTTACATGGCCCTCGGGCTGGAAATAGAACAGATGGTAATAAGAAGACCTTCTCCCAGAAACCCAGGAGACCTGGAGCTCCACCCCTCAGGTACAGCTCATCACCTGTGAAACCCAGGATACCTGGAGCTCCACCCCTCAGGTACAGGTACAGCTCATCACCTGTGAAACCCAGGATACCTGGAGCTCCACCCCTCAGGTACAGGTACAGCTCATCACCTGTGAAACCCAGGATACCTGGAGCTCCAACCCTCAGGTACAGGTACAGCTCATCACCTGTGAAACCCAGGATACCTGGAGCTCCACCCCTCAGGTACCGGTACAGCTCATCACCTGTGAAACCCAGGATACCTGGAGCTCCACCCCTCAGTTACAGGTACAGCTCATCACCTGTGATCAGAGATCGAGGGAACAAAATGATAGTACAACAAAATGATATCAATTACTCTCCTTCATGCTGAACCTTGCCACAGTCCACCCCAGTCCACCTGGCCGTGCTGCTGCTCCAGCTTCAACTGTTCTTCCTGCGGCTATGGAACCCTGACCTGTTCACCGGACGTGCTACCTGTCCCAGACCTGCTGTCTTCAACTCTCTAGAGACAGCAGGAGCGGTAGAGATACTCTGAATGATCACCTATGAAAAGCCAACTGACATTTACTCCTGAGGTGCTGACTTGTTGCACCCTCGACAACTATTATTATTATTTGACCATGCTGGTCATTTATGAACATTTGAACATCTTGGCCATGTTCTGTTATAATCGACACCCGTCACAGCCAGAAGAGGACTGGCCAACCCTCATAGCCTGGTTCCTCTCTAGGTTTCTTCCTAGGTTTTGGCCTTTCTAGGGAGTTCTTCCTAGCCACCGTGCTTCTACACCTGCATTGCTTGCTGTTTGGGGGTTTTAGGCTGGGTTTCTGTACAGCACTTTGAGATATCAGCTGATGTAAGAAGAGCTATATAAATACATTTGATTTGAAAATACTGAAGAATAACGGATCAGGGCGTAGTGATGAAAGAATAAAACTGTAAATATATGAAATATGGTTAAATGACACTTTCCAGTATAATAAAAGATAAACAGAAACATTCATACAGCCTCTCCCTCATACTCAGCCCTCCCATCTGGATGGAGATGGCAGTCACACCACGAAGGTCTCACTTCACAATTAGGCCTACTACTTTCTGTGTAACAGTATAGCTTCTGTCCCTCTCTTCGCCCCAACCTGGGCTCAAACCAGGGACCCTCTGCACACATCAACAACTGACACCCCACGAAGCATCGTTACCCATCGCGCTAGAAAAGCCGCGGCCCTTTGCAGAGCAAAGGAGAACAACTACTTCAAGGTCTCAGAGCGAGTGACGTCACCGATTGAAACGCTATTAGCGCGCACCACCACTAACTAACTAGCCATTTCACATCGGTTACATCTGCATAATATCCACATGAGTGTTGTAGACCTAGGGTTGCAAAATTCTGGGTTTCTTCCATAAATTCCCAGTTTTTTTTTCCTTCTGAAATCCTGGTTGGCGGTTTTCTGGAATAAGGAGGGAATAAGGATTTCTAGGAAAACCAGGAAATGTATTGCACGTTCCCAGACTTGTGTAACCCTGTGGAGACCCCGGAACAGGGCTGTTCAATGTCCGTCCTGGAGGGGGGGGGGTCAAAACACTTTCGGGTTTCCATCCTCTCAATCTAATCAGGGACTCAAACCTAGGGAGAGCAGACGGGACACCAGGTAGAAACAAAAAAAACAGATGTGTTTCTACCCTCCAGGACCGGACGTGAACTTCCCCAGAAGAATTACAACTGTATTTTGTCCTATTGAACAATAGGTGGCGCTTTAACACTGAACTATAAAGAACTCTCCAAGCAGTCAGAGAGCCACCAGTCAAAGACTTTCACGCTGCCACCACCATACAGCGGGGGTGAATGCAAGCATTTTGCGAGACTGTGCCTCAAAACCTAATGTCTACCTGGCCCACCACTACGCCCTGGACTTGAACAGCCTTTACAAACAGGTCCACCTCTTCAAGGCAGCAATCCCAACTTTTGCCTGGACCCTGAAGGACATCACCCTCAACCACAGCCCCAGCACCTCACACAGGAGCAAGAGAGCAATTGACTTGACAATTGATTATCTGGCCCTGCTGGTCTCTATGACCATTTGAACATCTTGGCCATGTTCTGTTATAATCTCCACCCGGCACAGCCAGAAGAGGACTGGCCACCCCTCAGAGCCTGGTTCCTCTCTATGTTTCTTCCTAGGTTCCTGCCTTTCTAGGGAGTTTTTCCTAGCCACCGTGCTTCTACACCTGCATTGCTTGCTGTTTGGGGGGCACTTTGTGACATCAGCTGATGTAAGAAGGGCTTTATAAATAAATTGGATTTGAATTTGATCACCAGCCAGCTAAGACCACCCCAAGAAAACCCTGGCCACACCCTATATAGCCCCCCCCCCCCCCCCCCCCCCATATCAGACATATCCCCCTTCTGCCCACCCCATGCCCCCCCGTCCCTGCAGCAAGGACCTCAACATGACAGCAGGACATATGCCCAGGCTGTGAGCAGAGCAACCGGCCCAACCCCCACTATTACACCTGCCCAAGCCCCATCCTGCGACCTAAGAGGTACAGTACCAGTCAAAAGTTTGGACACACCTACTCATTCCAGGGTTTTTCTTTATTATTTTTACTATTTTCTACATTGTAGAATATGAGTGAAGACATCAAAGCTTTGAAATAACACATATGGAATCATGTAGTAACCAAAGAAGTGTTAAACAAATCAAAATATATTTTAGATTTGAGATTCTTCAAAGTAGTCGCCCTTTGCCTTGATGACAGCTTTGCACACTCTTGGCATTCTCTCAACCAGCTTCATGAGGTAATCACCTGGAATGCATTTCAATTAACAGGTGTGCCTTGTGAAAAGTTAATTTGTGGAATTTCTGAGCCAATCAGTTGTGTTGTGACAAGGTAGGGGTGGTATACAGAAGATAGTCCTATTTGGTAAAAGACTAAGTCCATATTATGGCAAGAACAGCTCAAATAAGCAAAAAGAAATGACAGTCCATCATTACTTTAAGACATGAAGGTCAGTCAATACGGAACATTTCAAGAACTTTGACATTTCTTTGAAAGTTTCTTCAAGCGCTATGATGAAACTGGCTCTCATGAGGACCGCCACAGGAAAGGAAGACCCAGAGTTACCTCTGGAGCAGAGGATAAGTTCATTAGAGTTAACTGCACCTCAGATTGCAGTTTAAATAAATGCTTCACAGAGTTCAAGTAACAGACGCATCTCAACATCAACTGTTCAGAGGAGACTGTGTGAATCAGACCTTCATGGTCAAATTGCTGCAAAGAAACCACTATTAAAGGACACCAATAATAAGAAGAGACTTGATTGGACCAAGAAACACAAGCAATGGACATTAGACCGGTGGAAATATGTCCTTTGTCTGATGAGTCCAAATTTGAGATTTTTGGTTCCAACCACCGTGTCTTTGTGAGACGCGGAGTAGGTGAACAGATGATCTCCGCATGTGTGGTTCCCACCGTGAAGCATGGAGGAGGAGGTGTGATGGTGTGGGGGTGCTTTGCTGGTGACACTGCCAGTGATTTATTTTGAATTCAAGGCACAATAAACCAGCATGGCTACCACAGCATTGATACGCCATCCCATCTGGTTTGTGCTTAGTGGGACTATCATTTGTTTTTCAACAGGACAATAACCCAACACACCTCCAGGCAGTGTAAGGGCTATTTGACCAAGAAGGAGAGTGATGGAGTGCTGCATCAGATGACCTGGCCTCCACAATCACCCGACCTCAACCCAATTGAGATGGTTTGGGATGAGTTGGACCATAGAGTGAAGGAATTGCAGCCAACAAGTGCTCAGCATATGTGGGAACTCCTTCAAGACTGTGTGAAAAGCATTCCAGGTGAAGCTGGTTGAGAGAATGCCAAGAGTGAAGAAAGCTGTCAACAAGGCAAAGGGTGGCTACTTGGAAGAATCTCAAATATAAAATATATTTTAATTTGTTTAACACTTTTTTTTGGGGGGTTACTACATGATTCCATATGTGTTATTTCATAGTGTTGATGTCTTCACTACTTTTCTACAATGTATAAAATAGTAAAAATAAAGAAAAACCCTGGAATGAGTAGGTGTGTCCAAACTTTTGACTGGTACTGTATACACGATCAAATACAAATCTTAGAATCAACTATTAAAGACCACCAGAACCCACTGGATTCTCCAATTACATTGAATTAACTACAGGACAAAATACAAACCCTCCAACCCAAAAAGGCCTGTGGGGTTGATGGTATCCTCAATGAAATGATCAAATATACAGACAACAAATTCCAATTGGCTAAACTAAAACTCTTTAACATCATCCTTAGCTCTGGCATCTTCCCCAATATTTGGAACCAAGGACTGATCACCCCAATACACAAAGGTGGAGACAAATTTGACCCCAACAACTATCGTGGGATATGCGTCAACAGCAACCTTGGGGAAAATACTCTGCATTATCATGAACAGCAGACTTGTTCATTTACTCAGTGAAAACAATGTACTGAGCAAATGTCACATTGGCTTTTTACCAAATTACCGTACAACAGACCACGTATTCACCCTGAACACCCTAATTGACAAACAAGGGAAAAGTCTCCTCATGCTTTGTTGATTTCCAAAAAGCTTCTGAATCTCGAGTCAAATGTCTACTGTTTGCTGATGATCTGGTGCTTCTGTCCACAACCAAGGAGGGCCTACAGCTGCACCTACAGTTGAAGATGGAAGTTTACATACGCTTAGGTTGGAGTCATTAAAACTCGTTTTTCAACCACTCCTCAAATTTCTTGTTAACAAACTATAGTTTTGGCAAGTCGGTTAGGACATCTACTTTGTGCATGACACAAGTAAATTTTCCAACAATTGTTTACAGACAGATTATTTCACTTATAATTCACTAGATCACAATTCCAGTGGGTCAGAAGTTTACATACACAAAGTTGACTGTTCCTTTAAACAGCTTGGAAAATTCCAGAAAATGATGTCATGGCTTTAGAAGCTTCTAATAGGCTAATTGACATAATTTGAGTCAATTGGAGGTGTACCTGTGGATGTATTTCAAGGCCTACCTTCCAACTCAGTGACTCTTTGCTTGACATCATGGGAAAATCAAAAGAACTCAGCCAATAAAAAATTGTAGACCTCCACAAGTCTGGCTCATCCTTGGGAGCAATTTGCAAACGCCTGAAGGTACCACTTTCATCTGTATAAACAATAGTACGCAAGTATAAACACCATGGGACCACGCAGCCGTCATACCGCTCAGGAAGGAGACGCGTTCTGTCTCCTAGAGATGAACGTACTTTGGTGTGAAAAGTGCAAATCAATCCCAGAACAACAGCAAAGGACCTTGTGAAGATGCTGGAAGAAACATGTACAAAAGTATCTATATCCACAGTAAAACGAGTCCAATATTGACATAACTTGAAAGGCTGCTCAGCAAGGAAGAAGCCACTGCTCCAAAACCGCCATAAAAAAGCCAGACTACGGTTTGCAACTGCACATGGGGACAAAGATCGTACTTTTTGGAGAAATGTCCTCTGGTCTGATGAAACAAAAATAGAACTGTTTGGCCATAATGACCATCGTTATGTTTGGAGGGAAAAGGGGGAGGCTTGCAAGCCGAAGAACACCATCCCAACCGTGAAGCACGGGGGTGGCAGCATCATGTTGTGGGGGTGCTTTGCTGCAGGAGGGACTGGTGCACTTCACAAAATAGATGGCATCATGAGGCAGGACAATTATGTAGATATATTGAAGCAACATCAAGAAATCGTTCAGGAAGTTAAAGCTTGGTCGCAAATGGGTCTTCCAAATGGACAATGACCCCAAGCATACTTCCAAAGTTGTGTCAAAATGGCTTAAGGACAACAAAGTCAAGGTATTGGAGTGGCCATCACAAAGCCCTGACCTCAATCCCATAGAAAAGTTTGTGGGCAGAACTGAAAAAGCGTGTGCAAGCAAGGAAGTCTACAAACCTGACTCAGTTACACCAGCTCTGTCAGGAGGAATGGGCCAAAATTCACCCAACTTATTGTGGGAAGCTTGTGGAAGGCTACCCGAAACGTTTGACCCAATTTACACAATTTAAAGGCAATGCTACCAAATACTAATTGAGTGTATGTAAACTTCTGACCCACTGGGAATGTGATGAAAGAAATAAAAGCTGAAATAAATCATTCTCTCTACTATTATTCTGACATTTCACATTCTTAAAATAAAGTGGTGATCCTAACTGACCTAAGACAGGAAATTTTTACTAGGATTAAATGTCAGGAATTGTGAGAAACTGAGTTTAAATGTATTTGGCTAAGGTGTATGTAAACTTCCGACTTCAACTGTATATCTTATGAACAGATGCTGTCAGACCTGGGCCCTGACAGTAAATCTCAGTAAGACAAAAATAATGGTGTTCCCAAAAAGGTCCAGTCACCAGGACCACGAATACAAATTCCATCCAGCCACAGTTGCCCTAGAGCACATAAAAAACTATACATACCTTGGCCTAAACATCAGCGCCACAAGTAACTTCCACAAAGCTGCAAACGATCTGAGAGACAAGGCAAGAAGGGCCTTCTATGCCAACAAAAGGAACATAAAATTCGATATACCAATTAGGATCTTGCTAAAAATATTTGAATCCGTTATGAACCCATTGCCCTTTATGGTTGTGAGGTCTGGAGTCCGCTCACCAACCAAGAATTCACAAAATGGGACAAACACCATATTGAGACTCTGCATGCAGAATTCTGTAAAAATATCCTCTGTGTAAAACACCAAATAATGCAAGCAGAGCAGAATTAGGCCGATACCTGCTAATTATCAAAATCCAGAAAAGAGACGTTAAATTCTACAACCACCTAAAAGGAAGCGATTCCCTAACCTTCCATAACAAAGCCATCACCTACAGAGAGATGAACCTGGAGAAGAGTCCCCTAAGCAAGCTGGTCCTGGGGCTCTGTTCACAAACACAAACAGACCCCACAGAGCCCCAGGACAGCAACACAAACAGACCCCACAGAGTCCCCTAAGCAAGCTGGTCCTTGGGCTCAGTTCACAAACACAAACAGACCCCACAGAGTCCCAGGACAGCAACACAATTAGACCCAACCAAATCATGAGAAAACAAAAAGATAATTACTTGACACATTGGAAAGAATTTACAAAAAACTGAGCAAACAAGAATGCTATTTGGCCCTAAACAGAGAGTACACAGTGGCAGAATACCTGACCACTGTGACTGACCTAAACTTAAGGAAAGCTTTGACTATGTACAGACTCAGTGAGCATAGCCTTGCTATTGAGAAAGGCCGCCGTAGGCAGACCTGGCTCTCAAGAGAAGACAGGCTCGGTGCAACACTGTCCACAAAATGAGGTGGAAACTGAGCTGCACTTCCTGACCTCCTGCCCAAATGTATGACCATATTAGAGACACATATTTCCCTCAGATTACACAGATCCACAAAGAATTAGAAAACAAACCCAATTTTGATGAACTCCCATATCTACTGGGTGAAATACCAGTGTTTAATCAGAGCAGCAAGATGTGTGACCTGTTGTCACAAGAAAAGGTCAACCAGTGAAGAACAAAACACCATTGTAAATATAACCCATATTTATGTTTATTTATTTTCCCTTTTGTACTTTAACTATTTGTACATCGTTACAACACTGTATATAGACATAATATGACATTTGAAATGTCTTTATTATTTTGTAACTTTTGTGAGTCTAATGTTTACTGTACATTTTTTATTGTTTATTTCACTTTTGTATATTATCTACCTCACTTGCTTTGGCAATGTTAACATATGTTTCCCATCCCAATAAAACCCTTAAATTGAAATTGAATTGAATTGAGAGCCATCAGAGAGAGCATTACCTTCCTGAGCTGAGTGAGCAGTCCCACAGGCCTCTCTCATATCAACCTGCTCACATGGTAAACACACACACACACACGCACGTGCACACACACACACACGGGCACTTACTCATGCGCACACACACACACACACACACACGCACGCACGTACGCACGCGCACACACACACACACACACACACACACACACACACACACACAGACACACACACACACACACACACACACACACACACACACACACACACACACACACACACACACACACACACACACACACACACACACACACACACACACAGTGTTCTTTTCGTTCTCTCTCTTTCAAACCTTGTTTACTTTTGTGTTTCATCTTAAATGTCACTCCAATGTTCCTGTAATAGCTACTAACTATACAGTATGATGTCATTTCCTGTTCCCCTCTCATCAGTCTGCATTAGAGAGTGTGACCGTTTTAAGACCTAATGGCTTCTGATTCCCAATCCAGATAGAGAGAGCAGCACTACTTGGAACCAGAGCCCCCTGGGGCCTGGGCTGTGGGCCCTGGGCTGTGGGGCTGTGGGCCCTGGGCTGTGGGGCTGTGGGCCCTGGGCTGTGGGGCTGTGGGCCCTGGGCTGTGGGGCTGTGGGGCTGTGTGGCCTGGGCTGTGGGGCTGTGGGCCCTGGGCTGTGGGGCTGTGGGGCTGTGGGCCCTGGGCTGTGGGGCTGTGGGGCTGTGGGGCCTTGGCTGTGGGGCTGTGGGGCTGTGGGGCCTTGGCTGTGGCGCTGTGGGGCTGTGGGGCTGGGCGGCTGTGGGGCCTTGGCTGTGGGGCTGTGGGGGCTTGGCTGTGGGGCTGTGGGGCTGTGGGGCTGTGGGGCCTTGGCTGTGGGGCTGTGGGGCTGTGGGGCCTTGGCTGTGGGGCTGTGGGGCTGTGGGGCCACAGCCCAGGGCTGTGAACTCGCTTAGCTTGTTTAGTTTAGCTTGTAATCCTGTTTGAATGTGAGCCTGCTAATGTCTTTTATGAGACATTATATATTCATGAACCCAGTGCTACTGCAGAGGAGTGCTATGCTAACATCATGAACCCAGTGCTACTGCAGAGGAGTGCTACGCTAACATCATGAACCCAGTGCTACTGCAGAGGAGTGCTATGCTAACATCATGAACCCAGTGCTACTGCAGAGGAGTGCTATGCTAACATCATGAACCCAGTGCTACTGCAGAGGAGTGCTATGCTAACATCATGAACCCAGTGCTACTGCAGAGGAGTGCTACGCTAACATCATGAACCCAGTGCTACTACAGAGGAGTGCTACGCTAACATCATGAACCCAGTGCTACTGCAGAGGAGTGCTATGCTAACATCATGAACCCAGTGCTACTGCAGAGGAGTGCTATGCTAACATCATGAACCCAGTGCTACTACAGAGGAGTGCTATGCTAACATCATGAACCCAGTGCTACTACAGAGGAGTGCTACGCTAACATCATGAACCCAGTGCTACTACAGAGGAGTGCTACGCTAACATCATGAACCCAATGCTACTACAGAGGAGTGCTATGCTAACATCATGAACCCAGTGCTACTGCAGAGGAGTGCTATGCTAACATCATGAACCCAGTGCTACTGCAGAGGAGTGCTATGCTAACATCATGAACCCAGTGCTGCTACAGAGGAGTGCTATGCTAACATCATGAACCCAGTGCTACTGCAGAGGAGTGCTATGCTAACATCATGAACCCAGTGCTACTGCAGAGGAGTGCTATGCTAACATCATGAACCCAGTGCTACTACAGAGGAGTGCTATGCTAACATCATGAACCCAGTGCTGCTACAGAGGAGTGCTATGCTAACATCATGAACCCAGTGCTACTACAGAGGAGTGCTATGCTAACATCATGAACCCAGTGCTGCTACAGAGGAGTGCTATGCTAACATCATGAACCCAGTGCTGCTACAGAGGAGTGCTATGCTAACATCATGAACCCAGTGCTACTACAGAGGAGTGCTATGCTAACATCATGAACCCAGTGCTACTACAGAGGAGTGCTATGCTAACATCATGAACCCAGTGCTACTACAGAGGAGTGCTATGCTAACATCATGAACCCAGTGCTGCTACAGAGGAGTGCTATGCTAACATCATGAACCCAGTGCTACTACAGAGGAGTGCTATGCTAACATCATGAACCCAGTGCTACTGCAGAGGAGTGCTATGCTAACATCATGAACCCAGTGCTACTACAGAGGAGTGCTATGCTAACATCATGAACCCAGTGCTACTACAGAGGAGTGCTACGCTAACATCATGAACCCAGTGCTACTACAGAGGAGTGCTACGCTAACATCATGAACCCAATGCTACTACAGAGGAGTGCTATGCTAACATCATGAACCCAGTGCTACTGCAGAGGAGTGCTATGCTAACATCATGAACCGGTGGACCAGTCTCCCTCATCACCTCTCTGGTTGCAGGTAGGGTTTGCATCACAAATGGCACCCTATTCCCCATATAGTGCACTACTGTAGACCAGGGCCCATAGGCCGTAGTGTACTACTGTAGACAAGGACTCATAGTGCACTACTGTAGACCAGGGCCCATAGGCCGTAGTGTACTACTGTAGACAAGGACTCATAGTGCACTACTGTAGACCAGGGCTCATACGGCTCTAGTTAAAAATAGTGCACTGTATAGGGAAAAGGCTGCGATTTGGGATCCTCCCTACATGTATCCAGAGAGGAGATGAAAGAGACTGGTACCTTCAGTCGTTAACCCTACTGTAAAATATTGTACTTATTTAGCCATTCTTCATATGTTGTCCTATTTCTCCTGCTTGCTTTCATTCGTTCCCTCTTAGGAGAGTTGTCACGTGATGTGGTGAGGGTATCGTGTGATTGGAGACACAGAGAAATATATATTTATTTAGGTGAGCAATACCCCCCATAGGGACACCCATCTCTCCCTCCCTCTGCTTTCTGTCAACATCAGATATGTCTATGTCCCGGGAAATGCTCTTGTTACTTACCACCTCATGCTAATCGCATTAGCCTACGTTAGCTCAACCTTTCGCACGGAGGACACACCGATCCTGTAGAGGTTTTTAACCGGGTTATCATGCTGGAGAGCTGAGCTCTGTCTGTCTGTCTGTCTGTCTGTCTGTCTGTCTGTCTGTCTGTCTGTCTGTCTGTCTGTCTGTCTGTCTGTCTGTCTGTCTGTCTGTCTGTCTGTCTGTCTGTCTGTCTGTCTGTCTATGATTCACACTGTTCATTCATGTAGTGTGAGACAGGAGCAGAAAGTGTGTCGGTGAGACAGGAGCAGAAAGTGTGTCGGTGAGACAGGAGCAGAAAGTGTGTCAGGTATGAGGGCCGAGGCCACACAGCATTACAGGGTATTGTGTTCTCTCTCTCTCTCTCTCTCTCTGTCTCTCTCTCTCTCGCTCTCTCTTGCTCTTGCTCTCTCTCTCTCTCTCTCTCTCTCTCTCTCTCTCTCTCTCTCTCTCTCTCTCGCTCTCTTGCTCTTTCTCTGTCTTGCCCTTACTGTCTCTGTCTCTCTCTCTCTCTCTCTCTCTCTCTCTCTCTCTCTCTCCCTCTCTCTCTCTCTCTCTCTCTCTCTCTCTCTCTCTCTCTCTCTCTCTCTCTCTTTCTCGCTCTCTCTTGCTCTTTCTCTCTCTCTCTCTCTCTCTCTCGCTCTTTCTCTCTCTCTCTCTCTCTCTCTCTCTCTCTCTCTCTCTCTTTCTCGCTCTCTCTTGCTCTTCTCTCTCTCTCTCTCTCTCTCTCTCTCTCTCTCTCTCTCTCTTTCTCTCTTTCTCGCTCTCTCTTGCTCTTGCTCTTTCTCTCTCTCTCTCTCTCTCTCTCTCTCTCGCTCTCTTGCTCTTTCTCTGTCTTGCCCTTACTGTCTCTGTCTCTCTCTCTCTCTCTCTCTCTCTCTCTCTCTCTCTCTCTCTCTCTCTCTCTCTCTCTCTCTCTCTCTCTCTCTCTCTCTCTCTCTCTCTTTCTCGCTCTCTCTTGCTCTTTCTCTCTCTCTCTCTCTCTCTCTCTCTCTCTCTCTCTCTCTCTCTCTCTCTCTCTCTCTCGCTCTCTCTTGCTCTTGCTCTTTCTCTCTCTCTCTCTCTCTCTCTCTCTCTCTCTCAGAGCCCTGAGTGGTCACTGGCCAGTGAGTCAGAGGAGCTGAATCCATTTTACTGGCCAAGCAGTGACTGAGAGACCAGATTACTGTCTGACCTCCAACATTAACCAGAACTGGCTGAGCTACACTCTAATAACTTTAATACTCAGACAGGACTCGGGGCTGTTTGGGGCAGTTCAGGGCAGTACAGGGCTGTTTGGGGCAGTTCAGGGCAGTACAGGGCTGTTTGGGGCAGTTCAGGGCAGTACAGGGCTGTTTGGGGCAGTTCATGGCAGTTCAGGGCTGTTTGGGGCAGTTCAGGGCAGTACAGGGCTGTTTGGGGCAGTTCAGGGCAGTTCAGGGCAGTACAGGGCTGTTTGGGGAAGTACAGGCAGCAGGTAGCCTAGTGGTTAGAGTGTTGGACCAGTAACCAGCAGGGTAGCCTCGTGGTTGAGAGCGTTGTACCAGTAACCGAAAGGTCGCTGGTTTCTGATCCCCGATCCGACCTGGTGAAAAATCTGTTGTTGTGCCCGTGAGCAAGGCAGTTAACACTAACTGTTCCTGTAGGTTGCTCTGGATAAGAGCGTCTGCTAAAAAACGAACATGGAAATATGCAGGTCAAATAAAATACAATTTTATTGGTCACATACACATGGTTAGCAGATGTTATTTATCACATAAACATGGTTAGCAGATGTTAATGCGAGTGTAGCGAAATGCTTGTGCTTCTAGTTCCCGACAGTGCAGCAATATCTAACAAGTAATATCTAAGAATTTCACAACAGCTACCCAACACACACACATCTAAGTAAAGGAATGGAATTAAGAATATATAAATATATGGACGAGCGATGTCAGAGCAGCTAAGATACAATAGTATAGGATACAGTATATACATATGAGATGAGTATTACATAGTCTAAGATACAGTAGAATAGTATAGGATACAGTATATACATATGAGATGAGTATTACATAGACTAAGATACAGTAGGATAGTATAGAATACAGTATATACATATGAGATGAGTAATACATAGTCTAAGATACAGTAGGATAGTATAGAATACAGTATATACATATGAGATGAGTAATACATAGACTAAGATACAGTAGAATAGTATAGGATACAGTATATAGATATGAGATGAGTATTACATAGACTAAGATACAGTAGAATAGTATAGAATACAGTATATAGATATGAGATGAGTAATACATAGACTAAGATACAGTAGGATAGTATAGGATACAGTATATACATATGAGATGAGTAATGCCAGATATGTAAACATTATTAAAGTGACTAGTGTTCCATTTATTAAAGTGGCCAGTGATTTCAAGTCAGTATGTTGGCAGCAGCCTCTCTGTGCTAGTGATGGCTGTTTAACAGTCTGATGGCCTTGAGATAGAAGCTGTTTATCAGTCTCTCGGGTCCCAGCTTTGATGCACCTGTTCTGACCTCGCCTTCTGGATGATAGCGGGGTGAACAGGCAGTGGCTCGGGTGGTTGTTGTCCTTGATGATCTTTTTGGCCTTCCTGTGACATCGGGTGCTGTAGGTGTCCTGGAGGGCAGGTAGTTTGCTCCCGGTGATGCGTTGTGCAGACCTCACTACCCTCTGGAGAGCCTTACGGTTATGGGCGGTGCAGTACAGGGCAGTACAGGGCAGGTTAGGGCAGTACAGGGCAGTACAGGGCATGTTAGGGCAGTACAGGGCAGGTCAGGGCAGTACAGGGCAGTACAGGGCAGGTCAGGGCAGTACAGGGCAGGCTAGGGCAGTACAGGGCAGGTCAGGGCAGTACAAGGCAGGTTAGAGCAGTACAGGGCAGTACAAGGCAGGTTAGAGCAGTACAGGGCAGTACAGGGCAGTACAGGGCAGGTTAGGGCAGTACAGGGCAGGTCAGGGCAGTACAGGGCAGTACAGGGCAGTACAGTGCAGGTCAGGGCAGTACAGGGCAGTACAGGGCAGTACAGGGCAGGTCAGGGCAGTACAGGGCAGGTCAGGGCAGTACAGGGCAGTACAGGGCAGTACAGGGCAGTACAGGGCAGTACAGGGCAGGTCAGGGCAGTACAGGGCAGTACAGGGCAGGTCAGGGCAGTACAGGGCAGGTCAGGGCAGGTCAGGGCAGGTCAGGACCTCAGGGCAGGTCAGGGCAGGTCAGGGCAGTACAGGGCAGGTCAGGGCAGTACAGTGCAGGTCAGGGCAGGTCAGGGCCGGTTGGGCAGGTCAGGGCAGTACAGGGCAGGTTAGGGCAGTACAGGGCAGTACAGGGCAGTACAGGGCAGTACAGGGCAGGTCAGGGCAGTACAGGGCAGTACAGGGCAGGTTAGGGCAGTACAGGGCAGTACAGGGCAGTACAGTGCAGTACAGGGCAGGTCAGGGCAGTACAGTGCAGTACAGGGCAGGTCAGGGCAGTACAGGGCAGGTCAGGGCAGTACAGGGCAGTACAGGTCAGGGCAGGTCAGGGCAGTACAGGGCAGGTCAGGGCAGTACAGGGCAGGTCAGGGCAGGTCAGGGCAGGTCAGGGCAGGTCAGGGCAGTACAGGGCAGGTTAGGGCAGTACAGGGCAGTACAGGGCAGTACAGGGCAGTACAGGGCAGGTTAGGGCAGTACAGGGCAGTACAGGGCAGGTTAGGGCAGTACAGGGCAGTACAGTGCAGTACAGGGCAGGTCAGGGCAGTACAGGGCAGGTCAGGGCAGTACAGGGCAGTACAGGTCAGGGCAGGTCAGGGCAGTACAGGGCAGTCACAGTGTTGTGGTCGTGATCCTCAGTTATCTCTGGGAGACACAACAATATCCACAACACAGCCAGGTGGCTCATGATTCAGACCTATACTTGAATGGATATCCTGCAGGTTATAAAGTCGGTCTTACCGCGTTTAAAGCTGTTTATATTTCCTGTGCATTACTCTTTCCTCTCATTCCTGGTTAGCATGGTCCTATGAAAACAATGCTACTCTACTGGCTATGATTAGACTGGGGGGGGGGGGGCTGGGGGCTGTGCTGTCTGTGTGGGAGAGAACATGACGCTGTGGTCTAAAGTAAACAGGATGTTGCCTTGATGAGGGACAGACCATGAGAATAAGTGGATGACTGATCCTAATGGATCAGACTCCAGTCCCAAAATGGAACCCTTTTTCTCTGTTACCATGGTTCCTGGTCTAAAGTAGTGCACTACATAGGGAACGAGATACCATTTTGGGATGCGATCCCCCTAAATGCCTCAGCACGGAGGAAGGTTCGGAATGTTCCCTGTGGCTCAGTTGGTAGAGCATGGTGTTTGCAACGCCAGGGTTGTGGGTTTGATTCCCACGGGGGGGGCCAGTACAAAAAAATGTAAAAAAAATAAATAATACAAATGCATGCATGAAATGAAATGTATGAAATGTATGCATTCACTACTGTAAGTCGCTCTGGATAAGAGCGTCTGCTAAATGACTAACATGTCAAATATGCAATAGGCCTAAATGTGGTGAGATAGTGTGAAAGTCAAACTCTTAGAGGTCTGTTCAACCATGCTGATGGACTGCTGGGTGTTCACCATGCTGATGGACTGCTGGGTGTTTACCATGCTGATGGACTGCTGGGTGTTCACCATGCTGATGGACTGCTGGGTGTTTACCATGCTGATGGACTGCTGGGTGTTCACCATGCTGATGGACTGCTGGGTGTTTACCATGCTGATGGACTGCTGGGTGTTTACCATGCTGATGGACTGCTGGGTGTTTACCATGCTGATGGACTGCTGGGTGTTCACCATGCTGATGGACTGCTGGGTGTTCACCATGCTGATGGACTGCTGGGTGTTCACCATGCTGATGGACTGCTGGGTGTTCACCATGCTGATGGACTGCTGGGTGTTTACCATGCTGATGGACTGCTGGGTGTTCACCATGCTGATGGACTGCTGGGTGTTCACCATGCTGATGGACTGCTGGGTGTTTACCATGCTGATGGACTGCTGGGTGTTTACCATGCTGATGGACTGCTGGGTGTTTACCATGCTGATGGACTGCTGGGTGTTTCACCATGCTGATGGACTGCTGGGTGTTTACCATGCTGATGGACTGCTGGGTGTTTACCATGCTGATGGACTGCTGGGTGTTTACCATGCTGATGGACTGCTGGGTGTTTACCATGCTGATGGACTGCTGGGTGTTTACCATGCTGATGGACTGCTGGGTGTTTACCATGCTGATGGACTGCTGGGTGTTTACCATGCTGATGGACTGCTGGGTGTTCACCATGCTGATGGACTGCTGGGTGTTCACCATGCTGATGGACTGCTGGGTGTTTACCATGCTGATGGACTGCTGGGTGTTCACCATGCTGATGGACTGCTGGGTGTTTACCATGCTGATGGACTGCTGGGTGTTTACCATGCTGATGGACTGCTGGGTGTTTACCATGCTGATGGACTGCTGGGTGTTCACCATGCTGATGGACTGCTGGGTGTTCACCATGCTGATGGACTGCTGGGTGTTCACCATGCTGATGGACTGCTGGGTGTTTACCATGCTGATGGACTGCTGGGTGTTTACCATGCTGATGGACTGCTGGGTGTTCACCATGCTGATGGACTGCTGGGTGTTCACCATGCTGATGGACTGCTGGGTGTTCACCATGCTGATGGACTGCTGGGTGTTTACCATGCTGATGGACTGCTGGGTGTTTACCATGCTGATGGACTGCTGGGTGTTCACCATGCTGATGGACTGCTGGGTGTTCACCATGCTGATGGACTGCTGGGTGTTCACCATGCTGATGGACTGCTGGGTGTTTACCATGCTGATGGACTGCTGGGTGTTCACCATGCTGATGGACTGCTGGGTGTTCACCATGCTGATGGACTGCTGGGTGTTCACCATGCTGATGGACTGCTGGGTGTTCACCATGCTGATGGACTGCTGGGTGTTTACCATGCTGATGGACTGCTGGGTGTTCACCATGCTGATGGACTGCTGGGTGTTTACCATGCTGATGGACTGCTGGGTGTTCACCATGCTGATGGACTGCTGGGTGTTTACCATGCTGATGGACTGCTGGGTGTTCACCATGCTGATGGACTGCTGGGTGTTCACCATGCTGATGGACTGCTGGGTGTTTACCATGCTGATGGACTGCTGGGTGTTCACCATGCTGATGGACTGCTGGGTGTTTACCATGCTGATGGACTGCTGGGTGTTCACCATGCTGATGGACTGCTGGGTGTTCACCATGCTGATGGACTGCTGGGTGTTTACCATGCTGATGGACTGCTGGGTGTTCACCATGCTGATGGACTGCTGGGTGTTTACCATGCTGATGGACTGCTGGGTGTTCACCATGCTGATGGACTGCTGGGTGTTTACCATGCTGATGGACTGCTGGGTGTTTACCATGCTGATGGACTGCTGGGTGTTTACCATGCTGATGGACTGCTGGGTGTTTACCATGCTGATGGACTGCTGGGTGTTTACCATGCTGATGGACTGCTGGGTGTTCACCATGCTGATGGACTGCTGGGTGTTCACCATGCTGATGGACTGCTGGGTGTTCACCATGCTGATGGACTGCTGGGTGTTCACCATGCTGATGGACTGCTGGGTGTTCACCATGCTGATGGACTGCTGGGTGTTCACCATGCTGATGGACTGCTGGGTGTTCACCATGCTGATGGACTGCTGGGTGTTCACCATGCTGATGGACTGCTGGGTGTTCACCATGCTGATGGACTGCTGGGTGTTTACCATGCTGATGGACTGCTGGGTGTTTACCATGCTGATGGACTGCTGGGTGTTCACCATGCTGATGGACTGCTGGGTGTTCACCATGCTGATGGACTGCTGGGTGTTTACCATGCTGATGGACTGCTGGGTGTTCACCATGCTGATGGACTGCTGGGTGTTTACCATGCTGATGGACTGCTGGGTGTTTACCATGCTGATGGACTGCTGGGTGTTTACCATGCTGATGGACTGCTGGGTGTTCACCATGCTGATGGACTGCTGGGTGTTCACCATGCTGATGGACTGCTGGGTGTTTACCATGCTGATGGACTGCTGGGTGTTTACCATGCTGATGGACTGCTGGGTGTTTACCATGCTGATGGACTGCTGGGTGTTCACCATGCTGATGGACTGCTGGGTGTTTACCATGCTGATGGACTGCTGGGTGTTCACCATGCTGATGGACTGCTGGGTGTTTACCATGCTGATGGACTGCTGGGTGTTTACCATGCTGATGGACTGCTGGGTGTTTACCATGCTGATGGACTGCTGGGTGTTCACCATGCTGATGGACTGCTGGGTGTTTACCATGCTGATGGACTGCTGGGTGTTTACCATGCTGATGGACTGCTGGGTGTTCACCATGCTGATGGACTGCTGGGTGTTCACCATGCTGATGGACTGCTGGGTGTTCACCATGCTGATGGACTGCTGGGTGTTCACCATGCTGATGGACTGCTGGGTGTTTACCATGCTGATGGACTGCTGGGTGTTCACCATGCTGATGGACTGCTGGGTGTTCACCATGCTGATGGACTGCTGGGTGTTCACCATGCTGATGGACTGCTGGGTGTTCACCATGCTGATGGACTGCTGGGTGTTTACCATGCTGATGGACTGCTGGGTGTTTACCATGCTGATGGACTGCTGGGTGTTCACCATGCTGATGGACTGCTGGGTGTTCACCATGCTGATGGACTGCTGGGTGTTCACCATGCTGATGGACTGCTGGGTGTTTACCATGCTGATGGACTGCTGGGTGTTCACCATGCTGATGGACTGCTGGGTGTTCACCATGCTGATGGACTGCTGGGTGTTCACCATGCTGATGGACTGCTGGGTGTTCACCATGCTGATGGACTGCTGGGTGTTTACCATGCTGATGGACTGCTGGGTGTTTACCATGCTGATGGACTGCTGGGTGTTCACCATGCTGATGGACTGCTGGGTGTTCACCATGCTGATGGACTGCTGGGTGTTCACCATGCTGATGGACTGCTGGGTGTTTACCATGCTGATGGACTGCTGGGTGTTCACCATGCTGATGGACTGCTGGGTGTTTACCATGCTGATGGACTGCTGGGTGTTCACCATGCTGATGGACTGCTGGGTGTTCACCATGCTGATGGACTGCTGGGTGTTTACCATGCTGATGGACTGCTGGGTGTTCACCATGCTGATGGACTGCTGGGTGTTTACCATGCTGATGGACTGCTGGGTGTTTACCATGCTGATGGACTGCTGGGTGTTTACCATGCTGATGGACTGCTGGGTGTTCACCATGCTGATGGACTGCTGGGTGTTCACCATGCTGATGGACTGCTGGGTGTTCACCATGCTGATGGACTGCTGGGTGTTCACCATGCTGATGGACTGCTGGGTGTTTACCATGCTGATGGACTGCTGGGTGTTCACCATGCTGATGGACTGCTGGGTGTTCACCATGCTGATGGACTGCTGGGTGTTCACCATGCTGATGGACTGCTGGGTGTTTACCATGCTGATGGACTGCTGGGTGTTTACCATGCTGATGGACTGCTGGGTGTTCACCATGCTGATGGACTGCTGGGTGTTCACCATGCTGATGGACTGCTGGGTGTTCACCATGCTGATGGACTGCTGGGTGTTCACCATGCTGATGGACTGCTGGGTGTTCACCATGCTGATGGACTGCTGGGTGTTTACCATGCTGATGGACTGCTGGGTGTTCACCATGCTGATGGACTGCTGGGTGTTTACCATGCTGATGGACTGCTGGGTGTTTACCATGCTGATGGACTGCTGGGTGTTTACCATGCTGATGGACTGCTGGGTGTTCACCATGCTGATGGACTGCTGGGTGTTCACCATGCTGATGGACTGCTGGGTGTTTACCATGCTGATGGACTGCTGGGTGTTTACCATGCTGATGGACTGCTGGGTGTTTACCATGCTGATGGACTGCTGGGTGTTTACCATGCTGATGGACTGCTGGGTGTTTACCATGCTGATGGACTGCTGGGTGTTCACCATGCTGATGGACTGCTGGGTGTTCACCATGCTGATGGACTGCTGGGTGTTCACCATGCTGATGGACTGCTGGGTGTTTACCATGCTGATGGACTGCTGGGTGTTTACCATGCTGATGGACTGCTGGGTGTTTACCATGCTGATGGACTGCTGGGTGTTCACCATGCTGATGGACTGCTGGGTGTTTACCATGCTGATGGACTGCTGGGTGTTTACCATGCTGATGGACTGCTGGGTGTTTACCATGCTGATGGACTGCTGGGTGTTCACCATGCTGATGGACTGCTGGGTGTTTACCATGCTGATGGACTGCTGGGTGTTTACCATGCTGATGGACTGCTGGGTGTTCACCATGCTGATGGACTGCTGGGTGTTCACCATGCTGATGGACTGCTGGGTGTTCACCATGCTGATGGACTGCTGGGTGTTTACCATGCTGATGGACTGCTGGGTGTTCACCATGCTGATGGACTGCTGGGTGTTCACCATGCTGATGGACTGCTGGGTGTTCACCATGCTGATGGACTGCTGGGTGTTCACCATGCTGATGGACTGCTGGGTGTTTACCATGCTGATGGACTGCTGGGTGTTTACCATGCTGATGGACTGCTGGGTGTTCACCATGCTGATGGACTGCTGGGTGTTCACCATGCTGATGGACTGCTGGGTGTTTACCATGCTGATGGACTGCTGGGTGTTTACCATGCTGATGGACTGCTGGGTGTTCACCATGCTGATGGACTGCTGGGTGTTCACCATGCTGATGGACTGCTGGGTGTTCACCATGCTGATGGACTGCTGGGTGTTCACCATGCTGATGGACTGCTGGGTGTTCACCATGCTGATGGACTGCTGGGTGTTTACCATGCTGATGGACTGCTGGGTGTTCACCATGCTGATGGACTGCTGGGTGTTCACCATGCTGATGGACTGCTGGGTGTTTACCATGCTGATGGACTGCTGGGTGTTTACCATGCTGATGGACTGCTGGGTGTTCACCATGCTGATGGACTGCTGGGTGTTCACCATGCTGATGGACTGCTGGGTGTTCACCATGCTGATGGACTGCTGGGTGTTCACCATGCTGATGGACTGCTGGGTGTTCACCATGCTGATGGACTGCTGGGTGTTTACCATGCTGATGGACTGCTGGGTGTTCACCATGCTGATGGACTGCTGGGTGTTCACCATGCTGATGGACTGCTGGGTGTTTACCATGCTGATGGACTGCTGGGTGTTCACCATGCTGATGGACTGCTGGGTGTTCACCATGCTGATGGACTGCTGGGTGTTTACCATGCTGATGGACTGCTGGGTGTTCACCATGCTGATGGACTGCTGGGTGTTCACCATGCTGATGGACTGCTGGGTGTTCACCATGCTGATGGACTGCTGGGTGTTCACCATGCTGATGGACTGCTGGGTGTTCACCATGCTGATGGACTGCTGGGTGTTCACCATGCTGATGGACTGCTGGGTGTTCACCATGCTGATGGACTGCTGGGTGTTCACCATGCTGATGGACTGCTGGGTGTTCACCATGCTGATGGACTGCTGGGTGTTTACCATGCTGATGGACTGCTGGGTGTTCACCATGCTGATGGACTGCTGGGTGTTCACCATGCTGATGGACTGCTGGGTGTTCACCATGCTGATGGACTGCTGGGTGTTCACCATGCTGATGGACTGCTGGGTGTTCACCATGCTGATGGACTGCTGGGTGTTCACCATGCTGATGGACTGCTGGGTGTTCACCATGCTGATGGACTGCTGGGTGTTCACCATGCTGATGGACTGCTGGGTGTTCACCATGCTGATGGACTGCTGGGTGTTTACCATGCTGATGGACTGCTGGGTGTTTACCATGCTGATGGACTGCTGGGTGTTCACCATGCTGATGGACTGCTGGGTGTTCACCATGCTGATGGACTGCTGGGTGTTCACCATGCTGATGGACTGCTGGGTGTTTACCATGCTGATGGACTGCTGGGTGTTTACCATGCTGATGGACTGCTGGGTGTTTACCATGCTGATGGACTGCTGGGTGTTCACCATGCTGATGGACTGCTGGGTGTTCACCATGCTGATGGACTGCTGGGTGTTCACCATGCTGATGGACTGCTGGGTGTTTACCATGCTGATGGACTGCTGGGTGTTTACCATGCTGATGGACTGCTGGGTGTTTACCATGCTGATGGACTGCTGGGTGTTCACCATGCTGATGGACTGCTGGGTGTTCACCATGCTGATGGACTGCTGGGTGTTCACCATGCTGATGGACTGCTGGGTGTTTACCATGCTGATGGACTGCTGGGTGTTCACCATGCTGATGGACTGCTGGGTGTTCACCATGCTGATGGACTGCTGGGTGTTTACCATGCTGATGGACTGCTGGGTGTTCACCATGCTGATGGACTGCTGGGTGTTCACCATGCTGATGGACTGCTGGGTGTTCACCATGCTGATGGACTGCTGGGTGTTCACCATGCTGATGGACTGCTGGGTGTTCACCATGCTGATGGACTGCTGGGTGTTCACCATGCTGATGGACTGCTGGGTGTTCACCATGCTGATGGACTGCTGGGTGTTTACCATGCTGATGGACTGCTGGGTGTTTACCATGCTGATGGACTGCTGGGTGTTCACCATGCTGATGGACTGCTGGGTGTTCACCATGCTGATGGACTGCTGGGTGTTCACCATGCTGATGGACTGCTGGGTGTTCACCATGCTGATGGACTGCTGGGTGTTTACCATGCTGATGGACTGCTGGGTGTTTACCATGCTGATGGACTGCTGGGTGTTCACCATGCTGATGGACTGCTGGGTGTTCACCATGCTGATGGACTGCTGGGTGTTCACCATGCTGATGGACTGCTGGGTGTTTACCATGCTGATGGACTGCTGGGTGTTCACCATGCTGATGGACTGCTGGGTGTTCACCATGCTGATGGACTGCTGGGTGTTCACCATGCTGATGGACTGCTGGGTGTTCACCATGCTGATGGACTGCTGGGTGTTCACCATGCTGATGGACTGCTGGGTGTTCACCATGCTGATGGACTGCTGGGTGTTCACCATGCTGATGGACTGCTGGGTGTTCACCATGCTGATGGACTGCTGGGTGTTCACCATGCTGATGGACTGCTGGGTGTTCACCATGCTGATGGACTGCTGGGTGTTTACCATGCTGATGGACTGCTGGGTGTTTACCATGCTGATGGACTGCTGGGTGTTCACCATGCTGATGGACTGCTGGGTGTTCACCATGCTGATGGACTGCTGGGTGTTCACCATGCTGATGGACTGCTGGGTGTTCACCATGCTGATGGACTGCTGGGTGTTCACCATGCTGATGGACTGCTGGGTGTTTACCATGCTGATGGACTGCTGGGTGTTCACCATGCTGATGGACTGCTGGGTGTTCACCATGCTGATGGACTGCTGGGTGTTCACCATGCTGATGGACTGCTGGGTGTTCACCATGCTGATGGACTGCTGGGTGTTTACCATGCTGATGGACTGCTGGGTGTTTACCATGCTGATGGACTGCTGGGTGTTCACCATGCTGATGGACTGCTGGGTGTTCACCATGCTGATGGACTGCTGGGTGTTCACCATGCTGATGGACTGCTGGGTGTTTACCATGCTGATGGACTGCTGGGTGTTTACCATGCTGATGGACTGCTGGGTGTTTACCATGCTGATGGACTGCTGGGTGTTCACCATGCTGATGGACTGCTGGGTGTTCACCATGCTGATGGACTGCTGGGTGTTTACCATGCTGATGGACTGCTGGGTGTTCACCATGCTGATGGACTGCTGGGTGTTCACCATGCTGATGGACTGCTGGGTGTTCACCATGCTGATGGACTGCTGGGTGTTCACCATGCTGATGGACTGCTGGGTGTTTACCATGCTGATGGACTGCTGGGTGTTTACCATGCTGATGGACTGCTGGGTGTTTACCATGCTGATGGACTGCTGGGTGTTCACCATGCTGATGGACTGCTGGGTGTTTACCATGCTGATGGACTGCTGGGTGTTTACCATGCTGATGGACTGCTGGGTGTTCACCATGCTGATGGACTGCTGGGTGTTCACCATGCTGATGGACTGCTGGGTGTTCACCATGCTGATGGACTGCTGGGTGTTCACCATGCTGATGGACTGCTGGGTGTTCACCATGCTGATGGACTGCTGGGTGTTTACCATGCTGATGGACTGCTGGGTGTTCACCATGCTGATGGACTGCTGGGTGTTCACCATGCTGATGGACTGCTGGGTGTTCACCATGCTGATGGACTGCTGGGTGTTCACCATGCTGATGGACTGCTGGGTGTTTACCATGCTGATGGACTGCTGGGTGTTTACCATGCTGATGGACTGCTGGGTGTTCACCATGCTGATGGACTGCTGGGTGTTCACCATGCTGATGGACTGCTGGGTGTTCACCATGCTGATGGACTGCTGGGTGTTTACCATGCTGATGGACTGCTGGGTGTTTACCATGCTGATGGACTGCTGTACCATGCTGATGGACTGCTGGGTGTTCACCATGCTGATGGACTGCTGGGTGTTTACCATGCTGATGGACTGCTGGGTGTTTACCATGCTGATGGACTGCTGGGTGTTCACCATGCTGATGGACTGCTGGGTGTTCACCATGCTGATGGACTGCTGGGTGTTACCATGCTGATGGACTGCTGGGTGTTCACCATGCTGATGGACTGCTGGGTGTTCACCATGCTGATGGACTGCTGGGTGTTTACCATGCTGATGGACTGCTGGGTGTTCACCATGCTGATGGACTGCTGGGTGTTCACCATGCTGATGGACTGCTGGGTGTTCACCATGCTGATGGACTGCTGGGTGTTCACCATGCTGATGGACTGCTGGGTGTTTACCATGCTGATGGACTGCTGGGTGTTCACCATGCTGATGGACTGCTGGGTGTTCACCATGCTGATGGACTGCTGGGTGTTTACCATGCTGATGGACTGCTGGGTGTTTACCATGCTGATGGACTGCTGGGTGTTCACCATGCTGATGGACTGCTGGGTGTTTACCATGCTGATGGACTGCTGGGTGTTTACCATGCTGATGGACTGCTGGGTGTTTACCATGCTGATGGACTGCTGGGTGTTCACCATGCTGATGGACTGCTGGGTGTTCACCATGCTGATGGACTGCTGGGTGTTCACCATGCTGATGGACTGCTGGGTGTTCACCATGCTGATGGACTGCTGGGTGTTCACCATGCTGATGGACTGCTGGGTGTTTACCATGCTGATGGACTGCTGGGTGTTCACCATGCTGATGGACTGCTGGGTGTTTACCATGCTGATGGACTGCTGGGTGTTTACCATGCTGATGGACTGCTGGGTGTTCACCATGCTGATGGACTGCTGGGTGTTCACCATGCTGATGGACTGCTGGGTGTTTACCATGCTGATGGACTGCTGGGTGTTCACCATGCTGATGGACTGCTGGGTGTTTACCATGCTGATGGACTGCTGGGTGTTCACCATGCTGATGGACTGCTGGGTGTTTACCATGCTGATGGACTGCTGGGTGTTCACCATGCTGATGGACTGCTGGGTGTTTACCATGCTGATGGACTGCTGGGTGTTTACCATGCTGATGGACTGCTGGGTGTTTACCATGCTGATGGACTGCTGGGTGTTCACCATGCTGATGGACTGCTGGGTGTTCACCATGCTGATGGACTGCTGGGTGTTTACCATGCTGATGGACTGCTGGGTGTTCACCATGCTGATGGACTGCTGGGTGTTCACCATGCTGATGGACTGCTGGGTGTTTACCATGCTGATGGACTGCTGGGTGTTTACCATGCTGATGGACTGCTGGGTGTTCACCATGCTGATGGACTGCTGGGTGTTCACCATGCTGATGGACTGCTGGGTGTTTACCATGCTGATGGACTGCTGGGTGTTCACCATGCTGATGGACTGCTGGGTGTTTACCATGCTGATGGACTGCTGGGTGTTCACCATGCTGATGGACTGCTGGGTGTTCACCATGCTGATGGACTGCTGGGTGTTTACCATGCTGATGGACTGCTGGGTGTTCACCATGCTGATGGACTGCTGGGTGTTTACCATGCTGATGGACTGCTGGGTGTTCACCATGCTGATGGACTGCTGGGTGTTTACCATGCTGATGGACTGCTGGGTGTTCACCATGCTGATGGACTGCTGGGTGTTCACCATGCTGATGGACTGCTGGGTGTTCACCATGCTGATGGACTGCTGGGTGTTTACCATGCTGATGGACTGCTGGGTGTTCACCATGCTGATGGACTGCTGGGTGTTTACCATGCTGATGGACTGCTGGGTGTTTACCATGCTGATGGACTGCTGGGTGTTCACCATGCTGATGGACTGCTGGGTGTTCACCATGCTGATGGACTGCTGGGTGTTTACCATGCTGATGGACTGCTGGGTGTTTACCATGCTGATGGACTGCTGGGTGTTCACCATGCTGATGGACTGCTGGGTGTTTACCATGCTGATGGACTGCTGGGTGTTCACCATGCTGATGGACTGCTGGGTGTTTACCATGCTGATGGACTGCTGGGTGTTTACCATGCTGATGGACTGCTGGGTGTTTACCATGCTGATGGACTGCTGGGTGTTCACCATGCTGATGGACTGCTGGGTGTTTACCATGCTGATGGACTGCTGGGTGTTCACCATGCTGATGGACTGCTGGGTGTTCACCATGCTGATGGACTGCTGGGTGTTTACCATGCTGATGGACTGCTGGGTGTTTACCATGCTGATGGACTGCTGGGTGTTCACCATGCTGATGGACTGCTGGGTGTTTACCATGCTGATGGACTGCTGGGTGTTCACCATGCTGATGGACTGCTGGGTGTTCACCATGCTGATGGACTGCTGGGTGTTTACCATGCTGATGGACTGCTGGGTGTTTACCATGCTGATGGACTGCTGGGTGTTTACCATGCTGATGGACTGCTGGGTGTTTACCATGCTGATGGACTGCTGGGTGTTTACCATGCTGATGGACTGCTGGGTGTTTACCATGCTGATGGACTGCTGGGTGTTTACCATGCTGATGGACTGCTGGGTGTTTACCATGCTGATGGACTGCTGGGTGTTCACCATGCTGATGGACTGCTGGGTGTTTACCATGCTGATGGACTGCTGGGTGTTTACCATGCTGATGGACTGCTGGGTGTTTACCATGCTGATGGACTGCTGGGTGTTCACCATGCTGATGGACTGCTGGGTGTTTACCATGCTGATGGACTGCTGGGTGTTCACCATGCTGATGGACTGCTGGGTGTTTACCATGCTGATGGACTGCTGGGTGTTTACCATGCTGATGGACTGCTGGGTGTTTACCATGCTGATGGACTGCTGGGGTGTTCTACCATGCTGATGGACTGCTGGGTGTTCACCATGCTGATGGACTGCTGGGTGTTCACCATGCTGATGGACTGCTGGGTGTTTACCATGCTGATGGACTGCTGGGTGTTCACCATGCTGATGGACTGCTGGGTGTTTACCATGCTGATGGACTGCTGGGTGTTTACCATGCTGATGGACTGCTGGGTGTTTACCATGCTGATGGACTGCTGGGTGTTCACCATGCTGATGGACTGCTGGGTGTTTACCATGCTGATGGACTGCTGGGTGTTTACCATGCTGATGGACTGCTGGGTGTTCACCATGCTGATGGACTGCTGGGTGTTTACCATGCTGATGGACTGCTGGGTGTTTACCATGCTGATGGACTGCTGGGTGTTTACCATGCTGATGGACTGCTGGGTGTTCACCATGCTGATGGACTGCTGGGTGTTCACCATGCTGATGGACTGCTGGGTGTTTACCATGCTGATGGACTGCTGGGTGTTCACCATGCTGATGGACTGCTGGGTGTTTATCATGGAGCTGCTTTACTCAAGAAAACAACAAGGAGACAATGTTTGTATGTGACTTTATAAACAGGTGTTCTACTCTGCTAGCCAGCACCTCTCCTGAACAGGTGTTCTACTCTGCCAGCACCTCTCCTAAACAGGTGTTCTACTCTGCTAGCCAGCACCTCTCCTGAACAGGTATAGTTACTCCCAGACTAATATGAGGCATCAAGCCAAAGTCTTTCCTTTACTCTTTGTCATCATCTCTCCAGTTTTGCTCCTAATGAGAGCCACTGAGTCTAGCTAGGCTAATTAGCTAGCTAGCTATAACGTTAGAGTACAGTACATTTTTGGTATAGCAAACACAACTAGCTAGCTAGCTTTTTAGTCATTTTACAGACGCTCTTATCAAATAATTTAGCAGACGCGCTTATCAAATCAAATCAAAATATTTTGCAGACGCTCTTGTCAAATCAAATCATTTAGCAGACGCTCTTATCCAGAGCGACTTATGTGAGTGCATACATTTTCGTACTGAAACACCTCATCACTCATCATTATGTCTGAAACACCCTCTCATCACTCATCATTATGTCTGAAACACCTCTCATCATTATGTCTGAAACACTCTCTCATCACTAAACATTATGTCTGAAACACCCTCTCATCACTCATCATTATGTCTGAAACACCCTCTCATCACTCATCATTATGTCTGAAACACTCTCTCATCACTAATCATTATGTCTGAAACACTCTCTCATCACTAATCATTATGTCTGAAACACTCTCTCATCACTCATCATTATGTCTGAAACACTCTCTCATCACTAATCATTATGTCTGAAACACCCTCTCATCACTCATCATTATGTCTGAAACACCCTCTCATCATTATGTCTGAAACACCCTCTCATCACTCATCATTATGTAGGGAGGCTGGATAAACACTCCCCATAGCGTTTAGCGGTGACGTTTCCCTTTAAGAGGCTCGGTCTTGGTTAGAGGAACATAATTTGTGTTAAACACGTGTTGGGCCACAACACAGATGGACTATAAATGTTGCAACAGGCTTTGACCTCTCTGACTGCAGTAGGCAACATCAGCAGACCCACAGCCATTACAGGGAATCAGTCAGTCTGACTGACTGGTCTAGTCTGGACAGAGAATGAGACCAAGGCTCTGTTGATAAATGGTGCACTATAAAGGGGACTACTGTTCCATTTGGGGCGCACTCTGAGACTGAGACTGCCTTCAGGAGCCAGAATAGGAACACTATGGCCCTACACAATAATAATTAGGAGATCAGGGCCCATGTTCAAAAAGCGTCTCAGACTGCTGATCTACGATCAGATTCTTGTCTTTCCTTATAATCCCATTCATTATCATCTAAATGACAAAACTGGTCCGAGATCAGCACTCCCTTTAGGAGCCATTATGAGGAACACTGGCTACACACAGTACCAGCTGATCGCTCCTCTACCTGCCTGATAGCTACTCTACCTGCCTGATAGCTCCTCTACCTACCTGATAGCTCCTCTACCTACCTGATAGCTCCTCTACCTACCTGATAGCTCCTATACCTACCTGATAGCTCCTCTACCTACCTGATAGCTCCTATACCTACCTGATAGCTCCTCTACCTACCTGATAGCTCCTCTACCTACCTGATAGCTCCTCTACCTACCTGATAGCTCTACCTACCTGATAGCTCCTCTACCTACCTGATAGCTCCTCTACCTACCTGATAGCTCCTCTACCTACCTGATAGCTCCTCTACCTACCTGATAGCTCCTATACCTACCTGATAGCTCCTCTACCTACCTGATAGCTCCTCTACCTACCTGATAGCTCCTCTACCTACCTGATAGCTCCTCTACCTACCTGATAGCTCCTCTACCTGCCTGATAGCTCCTATATACCTACCTGATAGCTCCTCTACCTACCTGATAGCTCCTCTACCTACCTGATAGCTCCTCTACCTACCTGATAGCTCTACCTACCTGATAGCTCCTACCTACCTGATAGCTCCTCTACCTACCTGATAGCTCCTATAACTACCTGATCGCTCCTCTACCTACCTGATAGCTCCTCTACCAACCTGATAGCTCCTCTACCTACCTGATAGCTCCTCTATCTACCTGATAGCTCCTCTACCTACCTGATAGCTCCTCTACCTACCTGATAGCTCCTCTACCTGCCTGATAGCTCCTATATACCTACCTGATAGCTCCTCTACCTACCTGATAGCTCCTCTACCTGCCTGATAGCTCCTATATACCTACCTGATAGCTCCTCTACCTACCTGATAGCTCCTCTACCTACCTGATAGCTCCTCTACCTACCTGATAGCTCCTCTACCTACCTGATAGCTCCTCTACCTACCTGATAGCTCCTCTACCTACCTGGTAGCTCCTATATACCTACCTGATAGCTCCTCTACCTGCCTGATAGCTCCTATATACCTACCTGATAGCTCCTCTACCTACCTGATAGCTCCTCTACCTACCTGATAGCTCCTCTACCTACCTGATAGCTCCTCTACCTACCTGATAGCTCCTCTACCTACCTGATAGCTCCTACCTACCTGATAGCTCCTCTACCTACCTGGTAGCTCCTCTACCTACCTGATAGCTCCTCTACCTACCTGATAGCTCCTATATACCTACCTGATAGCTCCTCTACCTGCCTGATAGCTCCTCTACCTACCTGATAGCTCCTCTACCTGCCTGATAGCTCCTCTACCTACCTGGTAGCTCCTCTACCTACCTGATAGCTCCTCTACCTACCTGGTAGCTCCTCTACCTACCTGATAGCTCCTCTACCTACCTGATAGCTCCTCTACCTACCTGATAGCTCCTATATACCTACCTGATAGCTCCTCTACCTACCTGATACCTCCTCTACCTACCTGATAGCTCCTCTACCTGCCTGATAGCTCCTCTACCTACCTGATAGCTCCTCTACCAACCTGATAGCTTCTCTACCTACCTGATAGCTCCTCTACCTACCTGATAGCTCCTCTACCTACCTGATAGCTCTACCTACCTGATAGCTCCTACCTACCTGATAGCTCCTCTACCAGCTGATAGCTCCTCTACCAACCGGATAGCTCCTCTACCTACCTGATAGCTCCTATACCTACCTGATAGCTCCTCTACCTACCTGATAGCTCCTCTACCTACCTGATAGCTCCTCTACCTACCTGGCGCTGAGACATGCTTTACCTATATTCAGACAGCTTCTCAGGGAGGCAATGCTGATCTAGGAAAAGTTTTGCCTTTTAGATCATAATGAATGTGATTATAAGGAAAGGGGGTACCTGATCCTAGATCAGCACTGCCACTCCTGAAACGCTTTATGAATATGGGCCCATAGCCCTGACCCTGATACCTACCTGGCATGGGAACAGGCACTGTTGAAATACCAGCTCAGTAATCTAAATAAACAAACCGGGGAGAAACAATGAAAATATTCATGTGAGTAAAAAGAAGAGGCTAAAAACACCCCAAATCATCCGCTATCGATTCCCGTTAATACCCAGATACCCTGTGAACAAATCATCCTCTATCGAATCCCGTTAATACCCAGATACCCTGTGAACAAATCATCCTCTATCGAATCCCGTTAATACCCAGATACCCTGTGACAAATCATCCTCTATCGAATCCCGTTAATACCCAGATACCCTGTGACAAATCATCCTCTATCGAATCCCGTTAATACCCAGATACCCTGTGAACAAATCATCCTCTATCGAATCCCGTTAATACCCAGATACCCTGTGAACAAATCATCCTCTATCGAATCCCTTTAATACCCAGATACCCTGTGACAAATCATCCTCTATCGAATCCCGTTAATACCCAGATACCCTGTGAACAAATCATCCTCTATCGAATCCCGTTAATACCCAGATACCCTGTGACAAATCATCCTCTATCGAATCCCGTTAATACCCAGATACCCTGTGAACAAATCATCCTCTATCGAATCCCGTTAATACCCAGATACCCTGTGAACAAATCATCCTCTATCGAATCCCTTTAATACCCAGATACCCTGTGACAAATCATCCTCTATCGAATCCCGTTAATACCCAGATACCCTGTGAACAAATCATCCTCTATCGAATCCCGTTAATACCCAGATACCCTGTGAACAAATCATCCTCTATCGAATCCCTTTAATACCCAGATACCCTGTGAACAAATCATCCTCTATCGAATCCCGTTAATACCCAGATACCCTGTGAACAAATCATCCTCTATCGAATCCCGTTAATACCCAGATACCCTGTGAACAAATCATCCTCTATCGAATCCCGTTAATACCCAGATACCCTGTGAACAAATCATCCTCTATCGAATCCCGTTAATACCCAGATACCCTGTGAACAAATCATCCTCTATCGAATCCCGTTAATACCCAGATACCCTGTGAACAAATCATCCTCTATCGAATCCCGTTAATACCCAGATACCCTGTGAACAAATCATCCTCTATCGAATCCCGTTAATACCCAGATACCCTGTGAAAAAATCATCCTCTATCGAATCCCGTTAATACCCAGATACCCTGTGGACAAATCTTCACATCACAGTCCACTTCTCAGACTCCAGACATCTTGAGGTGAAACATTTGGGCAACGTGAGAGGAATATATGGGATTCCTTTATATTTACCTATGATCCCATGGCATCTGTTCACGTTGATAATTGTATTCTGCTAAATTCGAGACAACAGTTTTAGTGATCGAAAACACAGCGAGAGAAAGACATTCATGAGCACAGGTCAACTCGGGGTATGCAAAGTAGAAAAGGAAATTCTCTCTGAGTCTCTGACTCCGTCTATTTTGATAGAAAAGCAGTTTATCTGGAGACTTGGTGTTTTGATACAGCCAACAACATCCCCACCGTAGACAGGACACAGTTCAGCACAGGTTATTTCAGTCAATATTCGCTACAAATCACATCCAGTCTGATTGGTGGATCCATACAGGTTACTCCACTATGGTGTTGCAGCATCCAGTCTGATTGGTGGATCCAAACAGGCTACTCCACTATGGTGTTGGAGCATCCAGTCTGATTGTGGATCCATACAGGCTACTCCACTATGGTGTTGGAGCATCCAGTCTGATTGTGGATCCAAACAGGCTACTCCACTATGGTGTTGGAGCATCCAGTCTGATTGTGGATCCATACAGGCTACTCCACTATGGTGTTGGAGCATCCAGTCAGGGGCGGAAATCCCGGGGGGGACGGGGGGGACACGACCCCCCCATCCTTGGAAAAATATGAAAAATCAGAGTCTGATCGAAGTGTAGATTTTGGGAGGAACTGTTTTTGTGTATTTAGGGCCGTGGTGACTAAGGCACTGTTCAGTAATACAGTAATATTACTACATTTTATTTATTTCTTCCTCTCTGTCTCTCTCTATTTATCTCTTTCTATCCATCCTATTCTCTCCTATTCTCTCTCTCTCCCTCTCTCTCTCTCTCTCTCTCTCTCTCTCTCTCTCTCATTTATCTCCGTCTATCCACCCTATTATCTCCTATGCTCTCTCTCTCTCTCTCTCCTATGCTCTCTCTCTCTCTCTCTCCTATGCTCTCTCTCTCTCCTATGCTCTCTTTCTCTCTCCTATGCTCTCTCTCTCTCTCCTATGCTCTCTCTCTCTCTCTCTCCTATGCTCTCTCTCCCAGTTCTCCCAGGAAGTCAACAACCTGGTCTCCTTTACAGCCCTGGATAACCCTGACTCTCTCTCTCTCTCTCTCTCCCTGGATAACCCTGACTCTGTCCATTGAGGTACTACAACATATGCTTAAAAGAATCAGGATCCTTTTACATGTAGCCTGGTGTAATGTGGACACCTGCTAGTCGAACATCTCATTCCAAAATCATGGGCATTAATATGGAGTTGGTCCCCCCCTTTGCTGCTATAACAGCCTCCACTCTTCTGGGAAGTCATTAATATGGAGTTGGTCCCCCCTTTGCTGCTATAACAGCCTCCACTCTTCTGGGAAGGCATTAATATGGAGTTGGTCCCCCCCTTTGCTGCTATAACAGCCTCCACTCTTCTGGGAAGTCATTAATATGGAGTTGGTCCCCCCTTTGCTGCTATAACAGCCTCCACTCTTCTGGGAAGGCATTAATATGGAGTTGGTCCCCCCCTTTGCTGCTATAACAGCCTCCACTCTTCTGGGAAGTCATTAATATGGAGTTGGTCCCCCCCTTTGCTGTTATAACAGCCTCCACTCTTCAGGGAAGGCTTTCCACTAGATGTTGGATCATTGCTGAGGGGACTTGCTTCCATTCAGCAACAAGAGCATTAGTGAGGTCGGCACTGATGTTGGGCGATTTGACCTGGCTCGCAGTCCTCATTCCAATTCATCCCAAAGGTTTTCGATGGGGTTAAGGTCAGGGCTTTGTGCAGGCCAGTCAAGTTCTTCCAGACCAATCTCGACAAACCATTTCTGTATGGACCTCGCTTTGTGCACGGTAGCATTGTCATGCTGAAACAGGAAACGGCCTTCCCCAAACTGTTGCCACTCCAACCGACGCTTGGCATTGTGCATGGTGATCTTAGGCTTGTGTGCGGCTGCTCGGCCATGGAAACCCATTTCATTATGCTCCAGACGAACAGTTATCCTCTTACATCTAGATGTTCCGCTAGCGGAACGCCTCACCAATATCCAATGGTAGAGCGTGGCGCGAATTACAAATACCTCAAAAATGCAAAAACTTCAATTTTTCAAACATATGACTATTTTACACCATTTTAAAGACAAGACTCTCCTTTATCTAACCACATTGTCCGATTTCAAAAAGGCTTTACAACGAAAGCAAAACATTAGATTATGTCAGGAGAGTAGCCAGCCAGAAATAATCACACACCCATTTTTCAAGCTAGCATATAATGTCACAAAAAACAAAACCACAGCTAAATGCAGCACTAACCTTTGATGATCTTCATCAGATGACACTCCTAGGACATTATGTTATACAATACATGCATGTTTTGTTCAATCAAGTTCATATTTATATCAAAAACTAGCTTTTTACATTAGCATGTTTTGTTCAGAACTAGCATACCCACCGAAAACTTCCGGTGAATTTACTAAATTACTCACGATAAACGTTCACAAAAAAACATAACAATTATTTTAAGAATTATAGATACAGAACTCCTTTATGCAATCGCGGTGTCTGATTTTAAAATAGCTTTTCGGTGAAAGCACATTTTGCAATATTCTGAGTAGATAGCCCGGCCATCATGGCTAGCTATTTTGACACCCACCAAGTTTGGCACTCACCAAACTCAGATTTACTATAAGAAAAATTGGATTACCTTTGCTGTTCTTCATCAGAATGCACTCCCAGGACTTCTACTTCAACACCCAATGTTGTTTTGGTTCCAAATAATCCATCGTTATATCCAAATAGCTGCGTTTTGTTCTTGCGTTCAAGACACTATCCGAAGGGTGACGCGCCGGCGCATATCGTGACAAAAACATTCAAAAAATTCCATTACCGTACTTCGAAGCATGTCAAACGCTGTTTAAAATCAATTTTTATGAGACTTCTCTCGTATCCGTTCAAACACTGAAAGAAGAAAAATGGAGTCGTCACATGCACGCGCACGCACCAGTGTCATTGTTCTCAGAAGTACCACTTTCCAAAACCCCTGCTGTTTTTCGCCCAGGGACTGCAGAGTCATCATTCCACGTTCTGGTGCCTTCTGAGAGCCTATGGGAGCCTTAGAAAATGTCACGTTACAGCAGAGATCCTATATTTTCGATAAAGAGGCTACAGAAGGCCAAGAAATGGTCAGACAGGGCACTTCCCATATAGAATCTTCTCAGGTTTTTGCCTGCCATATGAGTTCTGTTATACTCACAGACACCATTCAAACAGTTTTAGAAACTTTAGAGTGTTTTCTATCCAAATCAAACAATTATATGCATATTCTAGTTTCTGGGCAGGAGTAATAACCAGATTAAATCGGGTATGTTTTTTTTACCCGGCTGTGAAAATACTGCCCCCTATCCTAAACAGGTTATTGTGCTGACGTTGCCTCCAGAGGCAGTTTGTAACTCTGTAATGAGTGTTGCAACCGAGGACAGACAATTTTTTATTATTTTTTTACGCGCTTTAGCACTCAGCGGTCCCGTTCTGTGAGCTTGTGTGGCCCTACCACTTTACGGCTGAGCCGTTGTTGCTCCTAGACATTTCCACTTCACAAAAACAGCACTTACAGTTGACCTGGGGGCAGCTCTAGCAGTGCAGAAATTTGACCAACTGACTTGTTGGAAAGGTGGCATCCTATGATGGTGCCACATTAAAAGTCACTGAGCTTTTCAGTATGGGCCATTCTACTGACAATGTTTTGTCTATGGAGATTGCATGGCTGTGTGCTCGATTTTATACACCTGTCAGCAACGGGGTGTGGCTGAAATGGATGAATCCACTCATTTGAAGGGGTGTCCACATACTTTTGTATATATATATATATATATATATATATATATATATATATATATATATATATATATATATATATAGTGTACTAAACTACTAATAATTCAAATGAAAATGATAAACGCTTCTGTTACATTGTTCCGATAAGGGCGTGGTCCATGGGCGAGTCTACCGTTTCAAGCTCCGCCTTCATTGATAGAGCTCCGTAATACCGGACTCATTCATATACCGGGGCTCATTCATATACCGGGCTCACTAAACGAGTCAAACAGACGGACGTGTTGAAGTGTTTTAAATCCCGTTTACAACTGGTTTCTGACTGGGACGCCAATAGGAATTCCCTGGTTTACTTGATGTGTGTATTCCCGTTTTGAGAAGAGAAAGAGTGTGTGAAGGAAACGTTTTCTCATCTCGACCTCCGCTCCCGAATGGAAAGAATCTGGAAATACATCTTCGTCCTGAGCTCCACTGTGGGACCCGGAATATAAGATTTACAAGAGTTTCTTGGAGGATCATTTATTTGAAATGGATTCCTTCTTTGTAGAGGTAAATCAAAGTCTCTAAATGTTATATTTTTTTGTAGGGGCGTTGTGGCGGATCCTAAACATAGTTTCATTCCTAAGTGATTGTAGGAGACGAGACCGTCTTTGTTACGTCTTTTACGAGCAGTGGACACTTATGTCCAGCAGGTTTTTGGGTGGCATAATTCATAGATTATATTTTAGCGGTTCCCTTTCACCTGTAAAGTCAAGTTATCACTGGTTATTTCTGAAGGAGCAGATGAAGTTGAGGAACACATGTTTTCAGTAGTTTGTACATGATAGACTGCTGCTGCTATCTTCACAGTCAGTCACACCAGTCACCAGCATGCTGCTCTGGGACAGCTCCACTATCTTCACAGTCAGTCACACCAGTCACCAGCATGCTGCTCTGGGACAGCTCCACTATCTTCACAGTCAGTCACACCAGTCACCAGCATGCTGCTCTGGGACAGCTCCACTATCTTCACAGTCAGTCACACCAGTCACCAGCATGCTGCTCTGGGACAGCTCCACTATCTTCACAGTCAGTCACACCAGTCACCAGCATGCTGCTCTGGGACAGCTCCACTATCTTCACAGTCAGTCACACCAGTCACCAGCATGCTGCTCTGGGACAGCTCCACTATCTTCACAGTCAGTCACCCCAGTCACCAGCATGCTGCTCTGGGACAGCTCCACTATCTTCACAGTCAGTCACACCAGTCACCAGCATGCTGCTCTGGGACAGCTCCACTATCTTCACAGTCAGTCACCCCAGTCACCAGCATGCTGCTCTGGGACAGCTCCACTATTTTCACAGTCAGTCACACCAGTCACCAGCATGCTGCTCTGGGACAGCTCCACTATCTTCACAGTCAGTCACCCCAGTCACCAGCATGCTGCTCTGGGACAGCTCCACTATCTTCACAGTCAGTCACACCAGTCACCAGCATGCTGCTCTGGGACAGCTCCACTATCTTCACAGTCAGTCACCCCAGTCACCAGCATGCTGCTCTGGGACAGCTCCACTATCTTCACAGTCAGTCACACCAGTCACCAGCATGCTGCTCTGGGACAGCTCCACTATCTTCACAGTCAGTCACACCAGTCACCAGCATGCTGCTCTGGGACAGCTCCACTATCTTCACAGTCAGTCACACCAGTCACCAGCATGCTGCTCTGGGACAGCTCCACTATCTTCACAGTCAGTCACACCAGTCACCAGCATGCTGCTCTGGGACAGCTCCACTATCTTCACAGTCAGTCACACCAGTCACCAGCATGCTGCTCTGGGACAGCTCCACTATCTTCACAGTCAGTCACACCAGTCACCAGCATGCTGCTCTGGGACAGCTCCACTATCTTCACAGTCAGTCACACCAGTCACCAGCATGCTGCTCTGGGACAGCTCCACTATCTTCACAGTCAGTCACACCAGTCACCAGCATGCTGCTCTGGGACAGCTCCACTATCTTCACAGTCAGTCACACCAGTCACCAGCATGCTGCTCTGGGACAGCTCCACTATCTTCACAGTCAGTCACACCAGTCACCAGCATGCTGCTCTGGGACAGCTCCACTATCTTCACAGTCAGTCACACCAGTCACCAGCATGCTGCTCTGGGACAGCTCCACTATCTTCACAGTCAGTCACACCAGTCACCAGCATGCTGCTCTGGGACAGCTCCACTATCTTCACAGTCAGTCACACCAGTCACCAGCATGCTGCTCTGGGACAGCTCCACTATCTTCACAGTCAGTCACACCAGTCACCAGCATGCTGCTCTGGGACAGCTCCACTATCTTCACAGTCAGTCACACCAGTCACCAGCATGCTGCTCTGGGACAGCTCCACTATCTTCACAGTCAGTCACACCAGTCACCAGCATGCTGCTCTGGGACAGCTCCACTATCTTCACAGTCAGTCACACCAGTCACCAGCATGCTGCTCTGGGACAGCTCCACCACAAATCAAACCTAATTTCTCATATGAGACGAATAAAACAGCTGTAGACCTTTTTACCGAGCCCTTTACCAACAAATGCAGAGTTAAAAAGTAAGGAAATGAACAGAAAAATGTAAACTAGTAACACAATAAATAACAACAGCGAGTCTATATATATATATATATATATATATATATATATATATATATAGAGTACCAGTACCGAGTCAATGTGAAGGGGTACAAGGTAGTTGAGGTACACAGGAAGCAGCTGGACTGTCTGTCGGGATGAGAGGTTTACAGCCACATGACCCTTCTTCTGACTGGTGACACCGCTGCTGCTGTTTTCATATCTATCCTGCTGTCCAAGTCACTTTATCCCTACCACATGTCTATATCTACCTCAATTACCTGGTATCCCTGCACATCGACTCTTACTGCTGCCCTGTGTATATAGCCTGGTACCCCGTGTATATAGCCTGGCACCCTGTGTATATAGCCTGGTACCCTGTGTATATAGCCTGGTACCCTGTGTATATAGCCTGGTAACCCTGTGTATATAGCCTGGTACCCCGTGTATATAGCCTGGTACCCCGTGTATATAGCCTGGTACCCCGTGTATATAGCCTGGTACCCTGTGTATATAGCCTGGTACCCTGTGTATATAGCCTGGTACCCTGTGTATATAGCCTGGTAACCCTGTGTATATAGCCTGGTACCCCGTGTATATAGCCTGGTACCCCGTGTATATAGCCTGGTAACCCTGTGTATATAGCCTGGTAACCCTGTGTATATAGCCTGGTACCCTGTGTATATAGCCTGGTACCCTGTGTATATAGCCTGGTAACCCTGTGTATATAGCCTGGCACCCCTGTGTATATAGCCTGGCACCCCTGTGTATATAGCCTGGCACCCCTGTGTATATAGCCTGGTAACCCTGTGTATATAGCCTGGTAACCCTGTGTATATAGCCTGGTAACCCTGTGTATATAGCCTGGTACCCTGTGTATATAGCCTGGTACCCTGTGTATATAGCCTGGCACCCTGTGTATATAGCCTGGCAACCTGTGTATATAGCCTGGCAACCCTGTGTATATAGCCTGGTACCCCGTGTATATAGCCTGGTACCCCGTGTATATAGCCTGGTAACCCGTGTATATAGCCTGGTAACCCTGTGTATATAGCCAGGCACCCTGTGTATATAGCCTGGCACCCCGTGTATATAGCCTGGCACCCCGTGTATATAGCCTGGCACCCCGTGTATATAGCCTGGCACCCCGTGTATATAGCCTGGCACCCCGTGTATATAGCCTGGCACCCTGTGTATATAGCCTGGCACCCTGTGTATATAGCCTGGCACCCTGTGTATATAGCCTGGCACCCTGTGTATATAGCCTGGCACCCTGTGTATATAGCCTGGCACCCTGTGTATATAGCCTGGCACCCTGTGTATATAGCCTGGCACCCTGTGTATATAGCCTGGCAACCCTGTGTATATAGCCTGGCAACCCTGTGTATATAGCCTGGTACCCCGTGTATATAGCCTGGTACCCCGTGTATATAGCCTGGTAACCCTGTGTATATAGCCTGGTAACCCTGTGTATATAGCCAGGCACCCTGTGTATATAGCCTGGCACCCTGTGTATATAGCCTGGCACCCTGTGTATATAGCCTGGCACCCTGTGTATATAGCCTGGCACCCTGTGTATATAGCCTGGCACCCTGTGTATATAGCCTGGCACCCCGTGTATATAGCCTGGCACCCCGTGTATATAGCCTGGCACCCCGTGTATATAGCCTGGCACCCCGTGTATATAGCCTGGTACCCCGTGTATATAGCCTGGTACCCCGTGTATATAGCCTGGTACCCCGTGTATATAGCCTGGTACCCCGTGTATATAGCCTGGTACCCCTGTGTATATAGCCTGGTACCCTGTGTATATAGCCTGGTACCCTGTGTATATAGCCTGGCACCCTGTGTATATAGCCTGGCACCCTGTGTATATAGCCTGGTACCCTGTGTATATAGCCTGGCACCCTGTGTATATAGCCTGGCACCCTGTGTATATAGCCTGGTACCCTGTGTATATAGCCTGGCACCCTGTGTATATAGCCTGGCACCCCGTGTATATAGCCTGGTACCCCGTGTATATAGCCTGGTACCCTGTGTATATAGCCTGGTACCCTGTGTATATAGCCTGGTACCCCGTGTATATAGCCTGGCACCCTGTGTATATAGCCTGGCACCCTGTGTATATAGCCTGGCACCCTGTGTATATAGCCTGGTACCCTGTGTATATAGCCTGGTACCCTGTGTATATAGCCTGGTACCCTGTGTATATAGCCAGGCACCCTGTGTATATAGCCTGGTAACCCTGTGTATATAGCCTGGTACCCTGTGTATATCGCCAAGATATCGTTACTTTAGGGGCCTAGTTACTTATGACTCGAAGGACTCTACAGACATGTCGATAGACCAACTGTAAGCCAGCTTTAAAACCTGCAACACGACAAGTGTGATAGCCCTATTAAACAACCAGCCCTATTAAACAACCAGCCCTATTAAACAACCAGCCCTATTAAACAACCAGCCCTATTAAACAACTAGCCCTATTAAACAACCAGCCCTATTAAACAACCAGCCCTATTAAACAACCAGCCCTATTAAACAACCAGCCCTATTAAACAACTAGCCCTATTAAACAACCAGCCCTATTAAACAACCAGCCCTATTAAACAACTAGCCCTATTAAACAACCAGCCCTATTAAACAACTAGCCCTATTAAACAACCAGCCCTATT
>NC_138311.1:58210000-58260000 GCF_965601325.2 Salmo salar | reverse complement strand
GAAACCTACTCATTCAAGGGTTTTTATTTAGTACTATTTTCTACATTGTAGAATAACTATGAAATAACACATATGGAATCATGTAGTAACCAAACCAAAGTAAAAACCATCAAACGCTATAATGAAACTGTCTCTCATGAGGATCGCCAGAGGAAAGGAAGACCCAGAATGACCTCCTCTGCAGAGGGATAAGTTCATTAGAGTTAACACCTCTTTTAACCTGTCTCCTCACCTTCATATACACTGATTTTGAAGTGGATTTAACAAGTGAGTGAGTGACTCTGGTTGCAGAGGGAGAGCGGGGACAGTAGCATCCATGCCGATTCACGCTAGTTAAATAACATATGGACAAGCTAGAAGTTTGTCAATCATCCCATCTGATTAAATAGTACCTGTCTTCTTGACTGCATCAAACAGAATAGACAAGCTAGCTAGTTAACGAGCAGCTAGGCTAATTGAGGCGACATGTGAGTAGAGAAGCTAGTTAGGCTAATTGAGGCGACGTGCGAGTAGAGAAGCTAGCTAGTTAGCGAGTAGAGAAGCTAGCTAGGCTAATTGAGGCGACGTGCGAGTAGAGAAGCTAGCTAGTTAGCGAGTAGAGAAGCTAGCTAGGCTAATTGAGGCGACGTGCGAGTAGAGAAGCTAGCTAGTTAGCGAGTAGAGAAGCTAGCTAGGCTAATTGAGGCGACGTGCGAGTAGAGAAGCTAGCTAGTTAGCGAGTAGAGAAGCTAGCTAGGCTAATTGAGGCGACGTGCGAGTAGAGAAGCTAGCGAGTTAGCGAGTAGAGAAGCTAGCTAGGCTAATTGAGGCGACGTGCGAGTAGAGAAGCTAGCGAGTTAGCGAGTAGAGAAGCTAGCTAGGCTAATTGAGGCGACGTGCGAGTAGAGAAGCTAGCTAGTTAGCGAGTAGAGAAGCTAGCGAGTAGAGAAGCTAGCGAGTAGAGAAGCTAGCTAGGCTAATTGAGGCGACATGCGAGTAGAGAAGCTAGCTAGTTAGCGAGTAGAGAAGCTAGCTAGGCTAATTGAGGCGACGTGCGAGTAGAGAAGCTAGCGAGTTAGCGAGTAGAGAAGCTAGCGAGTAGAGAAGCTAGCGAGTAGAGAAGCTAGCTAGGCTAATTGAGGCGACGTGCGAGTAGAGAAGCTAGCTAGTTAGCGAGTAGAGAAGCTAGCTAGGCTAATTGAGGCGACGTGCGAGTAGAGAAGCTAGCTAGTTAGCGAGTAGAGAAGCTAGCTAGGCTAATTGAGGCGACGTGCGAGTAGAGAAGCTAGCGAGTTAGCGAGTAGAGAAGCTAGCTAGGCTAATTGAGGCGACGTGCGAGTAGAGAAGCTAGCGAGTAGAGAAGCTAGCTAGGCTAATTGAGGCGACATGCGAGTAGAGAAGCTAGCTAGTTAGCGAGTAGAGAAGCTAGCGAGTAGAGAAGCTAGCGAGTTAGCGAGTAGAGAAGCTAGCTAGGCTAATTGAGGCGACGTGCGAGTAGAGAAGCTAGCGAGTTAGCGAGTAGAGAAGCTAGCTAGGCTAATTGAGGCGACGTGCGAGTAGAGAAGCTAGCGAGTTAGCGAGTAGAGAAGCTAGCTAGGCTAATTGAGGCGACGTGCGAGTAGAGAAGCTAGCTAGTTAGCGAGTAGAGAAGCTAGCGAGTAGAGAAGCTAGCGAGTAGAGAAGCTAGCTAGGCTAATTGAGGCGACATGCGAGTAGAGAAGCTAGCTAGTTAGCGAGTAGAGAAGCTAGCTAGGCTAATTGAGGCGACGTGCGAGTAGAGAAGCTAGCGAGTTAGCGAGTAGAGAAGCTAGCGAGTAGAGAAGCTAGCGAGTAGAGAAGCTAGCTAGGCTAATTGAGGCGACGTGCGAGTAGAGAAGCTAGCTAGTTAGCGAGTAGAGAAGCTAGCTAGGCTAATTGAGGCGACGTGCGAGTAGAGAAGCTAGCTAGTTAGCGAGTAGAGAAGCTAGCTAGGCTAATTGAGGCGACGTGCGAGTAGAGAAGCTAGCGAGTTAGCGAGTAGAGAAGCTAGCTAGGCTAATTGAGGCGACGTGCGAGTAGAGAAGCTAGCGAGTAGAGAAGCTAGCTAGGCTAATTGAGGCGACATGCGAGTAGAGAAGCTAGCTAGTTAGCGAGTAGAGAAGCTAGCGAGTAGAGAAGCTAGCGAGTTAGCGAGTAGAGAAGCTAGCTAGGCTAATTGAGGCGACGTGCGAGTAGAGAAGCTAGCTAGTTAGCGAGTAGAGAAGCTAGCTAGGCTAATTGAGGCGACGTGCGAGTAGAGAAGCTAGCGAGTAGAGAAGCTAGCGAGTTAGCGAGTAGAGAAGCTAGCGAGTTAGCGAGTAGAGAAGCTAGCTAGGCTAATTGAGGTAACATGCGTTTTCCCCCAGTCCTTCTATTTACAAATAAACACTCTGTTCAGATTATTAAGTAGCAGCCTAAAGTTACCTGTTGTCTTTGGGACGGTTTAGCATGTCCTTCTCATCAGCAAGGTGGCGCCGATACACATGGCCGCTCTGTTTCTGGCTCCTAAGCAACTTTGCAGTATATATGTGTATGTATGTATGTATGTATGTATGTGGGCAGTCCCTTCTGAGAATCTGGAGGCGAGCGAGTAAACTCCCATTGCCTTCCATTGTTATTGCTAATGTGTCCATTGTTGCCTGCCTGCCTGCCTGCCTGCCTGCCTGCCTGCCTGCCTGCCTGCCTGCCTGCCTGCCTGCCTGCTTGCTTGCCTGCCTGCCTGCCTGCCTGCCTGCCTGCCTGCCTGCCTGCCTGCCTGCCTGCCTGCTTGCTTGCCTGCCTGCTTGCCTGCTTGCTTGCCTGCCTGCCTGCCTGCCTGCTTGCTTTGTCTCTCTAATGCCTTCTATCATTACACCAACAAGCACAAAGGGGGGGAAAGGCACTGGACAATATGTGGAATCAATGAACAAATGTCTTTTTAATTTTCCCTGCAGTTTGTGCATTCTCAATGATTCATAATGACTCATTATGGTTGGACTTCTTGAATGTGCTCTTTACGCTGGTGCTGTAAATGACAAGACCAGGTGTTTATTTGAAGTAATATCCAAATGCCTTAATTAAAAGGTATAACCTTGTCTAGGATTTCATCTTCACAAAACACAGGCTTTACAGATCTGTTCACTGTCTCTGCCCTGTTGGACAAACGACTCTTCTCTCTTCTCCTGTTGGACAAACGACTCTTCTCTCTTCTCCTGTTGGACAAACGACTCTTCTCTCTTCTCCTGTTGGACAAACGACTCTTCTCTCTTCTCCTGTTGGACAAACGACTCTGCTCTCTTCTCCTGTTGGACAAACGACTCTGCTCTCTTCTCCTGTTGGACAAACGACTATTCTCTCTTCTCCTGTTGGACAAACGACTCTTCTCTCTTCTCCTGTTGGACAAACGACTCTTCTCTCTTCTCCTGTTGAACAAACGACTCTTCTCTCTTCTCCTGTTGGACAAACGACTCTGCTCTCTTCTCCTGTTGGACAAACGACTCTGCTCTCTTCTCCTGTTGGACAAACGACTCTGCTCTCTTCTCCTGTTGGACAAACGACTCTGCTCTCTTCTCCTGTTGGACAAACGACTCTGCTCTCTTCTCCTGTTGGACAAACGACTCTGCTCTCTTCTCCTGTTGGACAAATACTCGGCTCTCTTCTCCTGTTGGACAAACGACTCGGCTCTCTTCTCCTGTTGGACAAACGACTCGGCTCCCTTCTCCTGTTGGACAAACGACTCTGCTCTCTTCTCCTGTTGGACAAACGACTCTGCTCTCTTCTCCTGTTGGACAAACGACTCTGCTCTCTTCTCCTGTTGGACAAACGACTCTGCTCTCTTCTCCTGTTGGACAAACGACTCGGCTCTCTTCTCCTGTTGGACAAACGACTCGGCTCTCTTCTCCTGTTGGACAAACGACTCGGCTCTCTTCTCCTGTTGGACAAACGACTCGGCTCTCTTCTCCTGTTGGACAAACGACTCGGCTCTCTTCTCCTGTTGGACAAACGACTCGGCTCCCTTCTCCTGTTGGACAAACGACTCTGCTCTCTTCTCCTGTTGGACAAACGACTCTGCTCTCTTCTCCTGTTGGACAAACGACTCTGCTCTCTTCTCCTGTTGGACAAACGACTCTGCTCTCTTCTCCTGTTGGACAAACGACTCTGCTCTCTTCTCCTGTTGGACAAACGACTCTGCTCTCTTCTCCTGTTGGACAAACGACTCTGCTCTCTTCTCCTGTTGGACAAACGACTCGGCTCTCTTCTCCTGTTGGACAAACGACTCGGCTCTCTTCTCCTGTTGGACAAATGACTCTTCTCTCTTCTCCTGTAGGACAAACGATTCTGCTCTCTCCTCCTGTTGGACAAACGATTCTGCTCTCTCCTCCTGTTGGACAAACGACTCGGCTCTCTTCTCCTGTTGGACAAACGACTCGGCTCTCTTCTCCTGTTGGACAAACGACTCTTCTCTCTCCTCCTGTTGGACAAACGAATCGGCTCTCCTGTTGGACAAACGACTCTCTCCAGTCTACTGTTGGCTAGAACTAGTCTCAGTGGTTTGCTATAATGGGAGAGGACTGGACACATTACCTTATAGCCTTATTCTAAAATTGATTAAAAAATATATCTTCCTCGTCAATCTACACACACTACCCCATAATGACAAAGCAAAAACTGATTGTTAAATTTTAGCAAATTTATAAAAAATAAACAAATATTCACTTAAGTGTTTAGACCCTTTGCTCTGAGACTCTAAATTGAGCTCAGGTGCTTCCTGTTTCCATTGATCATCCTTGAGATGTTTCTACAACTTGATTGGAGTCCACCTGTGGTAAATTCAATTGATTGGATATGATTTGGAAAGGCGTCACACCTGTCTATACAAGGTCCCACAGTTGACAGTGCACGTCAGAGCAAAAACCAAGCCATGAGGTCGAATACATTTTCTGTAAAGCTCCGAGACGGGATTGTGTTGAGGCACAGATCTGCGGAAGGGTACCAAAACATTTCTGCAGCATTGAAGGTCCCCAAGAACACAGCGGCCTCCATCATTCTTAAATGGAAGAAGTTTGGAGCCACCAAGACTCTTCCTAGAGCTGGCCGCCCGGCCAAACTGAGCAATCGGAGGAGAAGGGCCTTGGTCAGGGAGGTGACCAAGAACCCGATGGTCCCTCTGACAGAACTCTAGAGTTCCTCTCTGGAGATGGTTGTCCTTCTGGAAGGCTCCCCCATCTCTGCAGCACTCTCCAGAACATCTCTGGAGAGACCTGAAAATAACTGTGCAGCGATGCTCCCCCATCCAACCTGACAGAGCTTGAGAGGATCTGAAGAGAAGAATGGGAGAAACTCCCCAAACACAGGTGTGCCAAGCTTGTAGCGTCATACCCAAGAAGACTCGAGGCTGTAATCGCTGGCAAAGGTGCTTCAACAAAGTACTGAGTAAAGGGTCTGAATACTTATGTAAATGTGATATTTCAGTTTTATTTTATACATTTGCAACCAAAAAAAAACGTGTTTTTGCTTTGTCATTATGGGGTATTGTGATGTCATTATGGGGTATTGTGATGTCATTATGGGGTATTGTGATGTCATTATGGGGTATTGTGTGTAGATTGATGAGGAAGAGAACTATTTAATACATTTTAGAATAAGGCTGTAATGTAACAAAATGTGGAACAAGTCAAATCAAATCAAATCAATCAAATTTATTTTTATATAGCCCTTCGTACATCAGCTGATATTCTCAAAGTGCTGTACAGAAACCCAGCCTAAAACCCCAAACAGCAAGCAAAGCATGTGAAAGAAGCACGGTGGCTAGGAAAAACTCCCTAGGAAAAACTCCCTAGAAAGGCCAAAAACCTAGGAAGAAACCTAGAGAGGAATCAGGCTATGAGGGGTGGCCAGTCCTCTTCTGGCTGTGCAGGGTGGATATTATAACAGAACATGGTCAAAATGTTAAAATGTTAAAATGTTCATAAATGACCAGCATGGTCAAATAATAATAATCATAGTAGTTGTCGAGGGTGCAACAAGCACGTCCGGTGAACAGGTCAGGGTTCCATAGCCGCAGGCAGAACAGTTGAAACTGGAGCAGCAGCACGGCCAGGTGGACTGGGGACAGCAAGGAGTCATCATACCAGGTAGTCCTGAGGCATGGTCCTAGGGCTCAGGTCCTCCGAGAGAAAGACAGAAAGAGAGAAAGAGAGAATTAGAGAGAGCATACTTAAATTCACACAGGACACTGGATAAGACAGGAGAAATACTCCAGATGTAACAGACTGACCCTAGCCCCCCGACACATAAACTACTGCAGCATAAATACTGGAGGCTGAGACAGGAGGGATCAGAAGACACTGTGGCCCCATCCGATGATACCCCCGGACAGGGCCAAACAGGCAGGATATAACCCCACCCACTTTGCCAAAGCAGAGCCCTCACACCACTAGAGGGATGTCTCCAACCACCAACTTACCATCCTAAGACAAGGCTGAGTATAGCCCACAACGATCTCCGCCATGGCACAACCCAAGGGGGGGGCGCCAACCCAGACAGGAAGACCACGTCAGTGACTCAACCCACTCAAGTGACGCACCCCTCCCATGGACGGCATGGAAGAACACCAGTAGGCCAGTGACTCAGCCCCTGTAAAAGGGTTAGAGGCAGAGAATCCCAGTGGAAAGAGGGGAACCGGCAAGGCAGAGACAGCAAGGGCGGTTCGTTGCTCCAGCCTTTCCGTTCACCTTCACACTCCTGGGCCAGACTATACTTAATCATAGGACCTACTGAAGAGATAAGTCTTCAGTAAAGACTTAAAGGTTGAGACTGAGTCTGCGTCTCTCACATTGGTAGGCAGACCATTCCATAAAAATGGAGCTCTATAGGAGAAAGCCCTACCTCCAGCCGTTTGCTTAGAAATTCTAGGGACAATTAGGAGGCCTGCGTCTTGTGACCGTAGCGTACGTGTAGGTATGTACGGCAGGACCAAATCGGAAAGATAGGTAGGAGCAAGCCCATGTAATGCTTTGTAGGTTAGCAGTAAAACCTTGAAATCAGCCCTTGCCTTAACAGGAAGCCAGTGTAGGGAGGCTAGCACTGGAGTAATATGATCAAATTTTTTCGTTCTAGTCAGGATTCTAGCAGCCGTATTTAGCACTAACTGAAGTTTATTTAGTGCTTTATCCGGGTAGCCGGAAAGTAGAGCATTGCAGTAGTCCAGCCTAGAAGTAACAAAAGCATGGATTAATTTTTCTGCGTCATTTTTGGACAGAAAATTTCTGATTTTTGCAATGTTACGTAGATGGAAAAAAGCTGTCCTTGAAACAGTCTTGATATGTTCTTCAAAAGAGAGATCAGGGTCCAGAGTAACGCCGAGGTCCTTCACAGTTTTATTTGAGACGACTGTACAACCATCCAGATTAATTGTCAGATTCAACAGAAGATCTCTTTGTTTCTTGGGACCTAGAACAAGCATCTCTGTTTTGTCCGAGTTTAAAAGTAGAAAGTTTGCAGCCATCCACTTCTTTATGTCTGAAACACAGGCTTCTAGCGAGGGCAATTTTGGGGCTTCACCATGTTTCATTGAAATGTACAGCTGTGTGTCGTCCGCATAGCAGTGAAATTTAACATTATGTTTTCGAATGACATCCCCAAGAGGTAAAATATATAGTGAAAACAATAGTGGTCCTAAAACGGAACCTTGAGGAACACCAAAATTTACAATTGATTTGTCAGAGGACAAACCATTCACAGAGCCCAACTGATATCTTTCCGACAGATAAGATCTAAACCAGGCCAGAACTTGTCCATGTAGACCAATTTGGGGTTTCCAATCTCTCCAAAAGAATGTGGTGATCGATGGTATCAAAAGCGGCACTAAGATCTAGGAGCACGAGGACAGATGCAGAGCCTCGGTCTGACGTCATTAAAAGGTCATTTACCACCTTCACAAGTGCAGTCTCAGTGCTATGATGGGGTCTAAAACCAGACTGAAGCGTTTCGTATACATTGTTTGTCTTCAGGAAGGCAGTGAGTTGCTGTGCAACAGCTTTTTCTAAAAATTTTGAGAGGAATGGAAGATTCGATATAGGCCGATAGTTTTTATAATTTCTGGATCAAGATTCGGCTTTTTCAAGAGAGGCTTTATTACTGCCATTTTTAGTGAGTTTGGTACACATCCGGTGGATAGAGAGCCGTTTATTATGTTCAACATAGGAGGGCCAAGCACAGGAAGCAGCTCTTTCAGTAGTTTAGTTGGAATAGGGTCCAGTATGCAGCTTGAGGGTTTGGAAGCCATGATTATTTTCATCATTGCGTCAAGAGATATAGTACTAAAACACTTTAGTATCTCCCTTGATCCTAGGTCCTGGCAGAGTTGTGCAGACTCAGGACAATGGAGCTTTGGAGGAATACCCAGATTTAAAGAGGAGTCTGTAATTTGCTTTCTAATGATCATGATCTTTTCCTCAAAGAAGTTCATAAATGTATTACTGCTGAAGTGAAAGCCATCCTCCATTTGCGAAGGCTGCTTTTTAGTTAGCTTTGCGACAGTATCAAAAAGAAATTTCGGATTGTTTTTATTTTCCTCAATTAAGTTGGAAAAATAGGATGATCGAGCAGCAGTGAGGGCTCTTCGATACTGCACGGTACTGTCTTTCCAAGCTAGTCGGAAGACTTCCAGTTTGGTGTGGCGCCATTTCCGTTCCAATTTTCTGGAAGCTTGCTTCAGAGCTCGTGTATTTTCTGTATACCAGGGAGCTAGTTTCTTATGACAGATGTTTTTAGTTTTTAGGGGTGCAACTGCATCTAGGGTATTGCGCAAGGTTAAATTGAGTTCCTCGGTTAGGTGGTTAACTGATTTTTGTCCTCTGACGTCCTTGGGTAGGCAGAGGCAGTCTGGAAGGGCATCAAGGAATCTTTGGGTTGTCTGAGAATTTATAGCACGACTTTTAATGCTCCTTGGTTGGGGTCTGAGCAGATTATTTGTTGCAATTGCAAACGTAATAAAATGGTGGTCCGATAGTCCAGGATTATGAGGAAAAACATTTAGATCCACAACATTTTATTCCATGGGACAAAACTAGGTCCAGAGTATGACTGTGGCAGTGAGTAGGTCCGGAGACATGCTGGACAAAACCCACTGAGTCGATGATGGCTCCGAAAGCCTTTTGGAGTGGGTCTGTGGACTTTTCCATGTGAATGTTAAAGTCACCAAAAATTAGAATATTATCTGCTATGACTACAAGATCCGATAGGAATTCAGGGAACTCGGTGAGGAACACTGCATATGGCCCAGGAGGCCTATAAACAGTAGCTATAAAAAGTGAGTGAGTAGGCTGCATAGATTTCATGACTAGAAGCTCAAAAGACGAAAACGTCATTGTTGTTTTTTTTTTTGTAAATTGAAATTTGCTATCGTAAATGTTAGCAACACCTCCGCCTTTGCCGGATGCACGGGGGGTATGGTCACTAGTGTAACCTGGGGGTGAGGCCTCATTTAACACAGTAAATTCATCAGGCTTAAGCCATGTTTCAGTCAGGCCAATCACATCAAGATTATTATCAGTGATTAGTTCATTGACTATAACTGCCTTGGAAGTGAGGGATCTAACATTAAGTAACCCAATTTTGAGATGTGAGGTATCACAATCTCTTTCAATAATGGCAGGGATGGAGGAGGTCTTTATACTAGTGAGATTGCTAAAGCGAACACCGCCATTTTTAATTTTGCCCAACCTAGATCGAGGCACAGACACGGTCTCAATGGGGAAAGCTGAGCTGACTACGCTGACTGTGCTAGTGGCAGACTCCACTAAGTCAAGGGGTCTGAATACTTTCTGAATGCACTGTAAATATATATATTATATGTATATATTTATTTGTATTACTGTATGTGGAGTTGTGGGCAGACCCTGTAGGTGGCGACCACTAGTGGTTCCTGTTATTGCAGACCTGGCTCCTCTTCCTCACCCCCCAGTCAGCTAGTGGTTTCTGTTATTGTAGACCTGGCTCCTCTTCCTCACTCCCCAGTCATCTAGTGGTTCCTGCAGACCTGGCTCCTCTTCCTCACTCCCCAGTCAGCTAGTGGTTATTGCAGACCTGGCTCCTCTTCCTCACTCCCCAGTCAGCTAGTGGTTACTGCAGACCTGGCTCCTCTTCCTCACTCCCCAGTCAGCTAGTGGTTATTGCAGACCTGGCTCCTCTTCCTCACTCCCCAGTCAGCTAGTGGTTCCTGCAGACCTGGCTCCTCTTCCTCACTCCCCAGTCAGCTAGTGGTTACTGCAGACCTGGCTCCTCTTCCTCACTCCCCAGTCAGCTAGTGGTTATTGCAGACCTGGCTCCTCTTCCTCACTCCCCAGTCAGCTAGTGGTTCCTGCAGACCTGGCTCCTCTTCCTCACTCCCCAGTCAGCTAGTGGTTACTGCAGACCTGGCTCCTCTTCCTCACTCCCCAGTCAGCTAGTGGTTACTGCAGACCTGGCTCCTCTTCCTCACTCCCCAGTCAGCTAGTGGTTATTGCAGACCTGGCTCCTCTTCCTCACTCCCCAGTCAGCTAGTGGTTCCTGCAGACCTGGCTCCTCTTCCTCACTCCCCAGTCAGCTAGTGGTTATTGCAGATCTGGCTCCTCTTCCTCACTCCCCAGTCAGCTAGTGGTTACTGCAGACCTGGCTCCTCTTCCTCACTCCCCAGTCAGCTAGTGGTTACTGCAGACCTGGCTCCTCTTCCTCACTCCCCAGTCAGCTAGTGGTTACTGCAGACCTGGCTCCTCTTCCTCACTCCCCAGTCAGCTAGTGGTTCCTGCAGACCTGGCTCCTCTTCCTCACTCCCCAGTCAGCTAGTGGTTACTGCAGACCTGGCTCCTCTTCCTCACTCCCCAGTCAGCTAGTGGTTACTGCAGACCTGGCTCCTCTTCCTCACTCCCCAGTCAGCTAGTGGTTATTGCAGACCTGGCTCCTCTTCCTCACTCCCCAGTCAGCTAGTGGTTCCTGCAGACCTGGCTCCTCTTCCTCACTCCCCAGTCAGCTAGTGGTTATTGCAGACCTGGCTCCTCTTCCTCACTCCCCAGTCAGCTAGTGGTTATTGCAGACCTGGCTCCTCTTCCTCACTCCCCAGTCAGCTAGTGGTTCCTGCAGACCTGGCTCCTCTTCCTCACTCCCCAGTCAGCTAGTGGTTCCTGCAGACCTGGCTCCTCTTCCTCACTCCCCAGTCAGCTAGTGGTTATTGCAGACCTGGCTCCTCTTCCTCACTCCCCAGTCAGCTAGTGGTTACTGCAGACCTGGCTCCTCTTCCTCACTCCCCAGTCAGCTAGTGGTTATTGCAGACCTGGCTCCTCTTCCTCACTCCCCAGTCAGCTAGTGGTTATTGCAGACCTGGCTCCTCTTCCTCACTCCCCAGTCAGCTAGTGGTTCCTGCAGACCTGGCTCCTCTTCCTCACCCCCCAGTCAGCTAGTGGTTATTGCAGACCTGGCTCCTCTTCCTCACCACCCAGTCAGCTAGTGGTTCCTGCAGACCTGGCTCCTCTTCCTCACCACCCAGTCAGCTAGTGGTTCCTGCAGACCTGGCTCCTCTTCCTCACTCCCCAGTCAGCTAGTGGTTACTGCAGACCTGGCTCCTCTTCCTCACTCCCCAGTCAGCTAGTGGTTCCTGCAGACCTGGCTCCTCTTCCTCACCACCCAGTAACAGGTGTTATTAGGTTCTTGATAAAGAGTAAGTAAAACTCATGGATTTTTATTAAAAGCTCAAACCAAGTATATGTACCCCTTTTCTCCTTACACCTCTGAAGATTAGGGCCATGTTCTTCCTCACTTCACCTGACCTCTAACCCCCAAAGTGCTCACTCCTCCCCAACTCACGGCTGTCATGGTGACTGGTACCAGACTGTCTCTCTTCTCCTCCCAGAGGATCCCAGATGGTTAACAATAACATATATCCTGACAGAATGTAAACGTTATACAGTACATTCACCTCGCTCGCTCTGTCTCTCTCTCTCTGTCTCTCTCTCTGTCTCTCTCTCTGTCTCTCTCTCTGTCTCTCTCTCTGTCTCTCTTCTCTGTCTCTCTTCTCTGTCTCTCTTCTCTGTCTCTCTTCTCTGTCTCTCTCTCTCTCTGTCTCTCTCTCTTCTCTGTCTCTCTCTCTCTGTCTCTCTTCTCTGTCTCTCTCTCTTCTCTGTCTCTCTTCTCTGTCTCTCTCTCTCTCGTCTCTCTTCTCTGTCTCTCTTCTCTGTCTCTCTTCTCTGTCTCTCTTATACTTATTCATATATATATATATATATATATATATATATATATATATATATATATATATATATATATATATATATATATATATAATTTCATGTGTAAAAGTCAGAACCCACATCATGGGTGGGAGGTCGTTGACTCCAGTCTGGAGCAGACCACCTATCTGTGTTTTTGTTTTTTTAACAGATAGGAAAACAGGAAATGGTGACTGTGTGCTGCAATGCTTCATGGGTTGGGGGGGTAGTTTGAACGTCAGGCTGTGTGGTCGTTAGATGATTCGCTGGGAAGAGGGACACTCCTTGTAGAATGTTTCTGTCATTATGTTAAAGAGTAGTCCTCCCTCAGTAGAACACAGTGGACACTATGGTGCTGCAGGCCTCCCTCAGTAGAATACAGTGGACACTATGGTGCTGCAGCCCTCAGTAGAACACAGTGGACACTATGGTGCTGCAGCCCTCCGTCAGTAGAACACAGTGGACACTATGGTGCTGCAGCCCTCCGTCAGTAGAACACAGTGGACACTATGGTGCTGCAGCCCTCCGTCAGTAGAACACAGTGGACACTATGGTGCTGCAGCCCTCCCTCAGTAGAACACAGTGGACACTATGGCGCTGCAGCCCTCCCTCAGTAGAACACAGTGGACACTATGGTGCTGCAGCCCTCCCTCAGTAGAACACAGTGGACACTATGGTGCTGCAGCCCTCAGTAGAACACAGTGGACACTATGGTGCTGCAGCCCTCAGTAGAATACAGTGGACACTATGGTGCTGCAGCCCTCCGTCAGTAGAACACAGTGGACACTGGTGCTGCAGCCCTCCCTCAGTAGAACACAGTGGACACTATGGTGCTGCAGTCCTCCGTCAGTAGAATACAGTGGACACTATGGTGCTGCAGCCCTCAGTAGAACACAGTGGACACTATGGCGCTGCAGCCCTCAGTAGAACACAGTGGACACTATGGTGCTGCAGCCCTCCCTCAGTAGAACACAGTGGACACTATGGTGCTGCAGCCCTCCGTCAGTAGAACACAGTGGACACTATGGTGCTGCAGCCCTCCCTCAGTAGAACACAGTGGACACTATGGCGCTGCAGCCCTCAGTAGAACACAGTGGACACTGGTGCTGCAGCCCTCAGTAGAACACAGTGGACACTGGTGCTGCAGCCCTCAGTAGAACACAGTGGACACTGGTGCTGCAGCCCTCAGTAGAACACAGTGGACACTGGTGCTGCAGCCCTCAGTAGAACACAGTGGACACTGGTGCTGCAGCCCTCAGTAGAACACAGTGGACACTGGTGCTGCAGCCCTCCCTCAGTAGAACACAGTGGACACTGGTGCTGCAGCCCTCAGTAGAATACAGTGGACACTATGGCGCTGCAGCCCTCCGTCAGTAGAACACAGTGGACACTATGGTGCTGCAGCCCTCCCTCAGTAGAACACAGTGGACACTATGGTGCTGCAGCCCTCCCTCAGTAGAACACAGTGGACACTATGGCGCTGCAGCCCTATGCTCTGAGCCTGCCTGGGAGCCTGGGATGGCTAATGGCTAGGCTGTGCTATGTGGCAGGATTGTGAGACAGAGGGTCAAGGACCTCTCCAACTGGTCAGAACCTGAGTCAGGGACTGACTGGTTGTGTTTTAATGTCTGTTGTGTTAATGTCTGCTGTTGTGTTTTAATGTCTGTTGTGTTAATGTCTGCTGTTGTGTTTTAATGTCTCACAAACTGTTTCTTTTCTTTTGAAGAACTTTGAAGACCACCTCTATCTTTGTAGGTAATGGTTTCTCTCTGGTGTCTATACTGTAGAACCAGGACTGGAAACCATTTATATTTTCTCTCTGAAATGTTGGTGTCTATACTGTAGAACCAGGACTGGAAACCATTTATATTTTCTCTCTGAAATGTTGGTGTCTATACTGTAGAACCAGGACTGGTAACCATTTATATTTTCTCTCTGAAATGTTGGTGTCTATACTGTAGAACCAGGACTGGAAACCATTTATATTTTCTCTCTGAAATGTTGGTGTCTATACTGTAGAACCAGGACTGGTAACCATTTATATTTGTCTCTGAAATGTTGGTGTCTATACTGTAGAACCAGGACTGGAAACCATTTTGTTTTTCTTATGGCATGTGTATGGGGGGCCATTCCCCTCCTGAAGTGGCCCTTGACATTGACACAGATTCTAGTAATGTCTTCTGTGCTCCCAGAGGTTGATCTTTTGTTGTGTTTCAGGGGGCCCGTGTCTGGCTGCGGGACAAAGAGCTGCTCCTCCCTGCTACTGTCAGCTCCTGTTCCCACGACGACGGATACCTGGTCCTTACAACCGACTACGGAAAGGTAAAGAGGACAAACTACGTACTGGGACAAACCAAACTACCTTCACTAACCAAGATGGTCTTCATCAGGCTAATTACTCTGTGTTGTAGGCCTATGTTGACTGTAACATCTCAGCAACAGGTGTAGTAAGTCAGGAGTAAATGTCAGTTGGCTTTTCATAGCCGATCATTCAGAGTATCTCTACCACTCCTGCTGTCTCTAGAGAGTTGAAAACCGCAGGTCTGGGACAGGTAGCACGTCAGGTGACCAGGTCAGGGTTCCATAGCCGCAGGCAGAACAGTTGAAACTGGAGCAGCAGCACTGACCAGGTGGACTGGGGACAGCAAGGAGTCATCAGGCCTGGTTGTCCTGAGGCATGGTCCTAGGGCTCAGGTCCTCCGAGAGAAAGGGAATTAGAGAGAGCATACTTAAATTCACACAGGACACCGGATAACACGGGAGAAATACTCCAGATATAACAGAATGACCCTAGCCCCCCGACACAAACTATTATTATGCACCTCTCCTAGGGACGGCATGGAAGAGCACCAGTAAGCCAGTGACTCAGCCCCTGTAATAGGGTTAGAGGCAGAGAATCCCAGTGGCGAGAGGGGAACCAGCCAGGCAGAGACAGCAAGGGCGGTTTGTTGCTCCAGTGCCTTTCCGTTCACCTTCACACTCCTGGGCCAGACTACACTCAATCATAGGACCTACTGAAGAGATGAGTCTTCAATAAAGACTTAAAGCTTGAGACCGAGTCTGTGTCTCTCACATGGGTAGGCAGACTATTCCATAAAAATGGAGCTCAATAGGAGAAAGCCCTGCCTCCAGCTGTTTGCTTAGAAATTCTAGGGACAGTAAGGAAGCCTGCATCTTGTGACTGTAGCGTACGTGTAGGTATGTACGGCAGGACTAAATCGGGAAGATGGATAGGAGCAAGCCCTTGTAATGCTTTGTAGGTTAACACTAAAACCTTGAAATCAGCCCTTGCCTTAACAGGAAGTCAGTGTAGGGAGGCTAGCACTGGAGTAATATGATCACATTTTTTGGTTCTAGTCAAGATTCTAGCAGCCGTGTTTAGCACTAACTGAAGTTTATTTAGTGCTTTATCCGGGTTGCCGGAAAGTAGAGAATTGCAGTAGTCTAACCTAGAAGTGACAAAAGCATGGATTCATTTTTGGACAGAAGGTTTCTGATTTTTGCAATGTTATGTAGATGGGAAAAAGCTGTCCTTGAAACAGTCTTGACATGTTCGTCAAAAGAGCGATCAGGGTCCAGAGTAACGCCGAGGTCCTTATCAAGATTAATTGCCAGATTCAACAGAAGATCTCTTTGTTTCTTGGGACCTAGAACTAGCAGTTTAAAAGTAGAGCATTTGCCGCCATCCACTTCCTTATGTCTGAAACACAGGCTTCCAGGGAGGGCAATTTTGGGGCTTCACCATGTTTCATCCAAATGTACAGCTGTGTGTCGTCCGCAGTGAAAGTTAACATTATGTTTCCGAATGACATCACCAAGAGGTGAACTATATAGTGAAAACAATAGTAGTCCTAAAACGGAGCCTTGAGGAACACTGAAATTTACAGTTGATTTGTCAGAGGACAAACCATCTACAGAGACCAACTGATATCTTTCCGACAGATAAGATCTAAACCAGGCCAGAAATTGTCCATGTAGACCAATTTGGGTTTCCTAACCCTCCCAAATATTGTGGTGATCGATGGTATCAAAAGCAGCACTAAGGTCTAGGAGCACGAGGACAGATGCAGAGCCTCGGTCTGACGCCATTAAAAGGTCATTTACCACCTTTACAAGTGCAGTCTCAGTGCTATGATGGGGTCTAAAACCAGACTGAAGCGTTTCGTGTACATTGTTTGTCTTCAGGAAGACAGTGAGTTGCTGCGCAACAGCTTTTTCTAACATTTTTGAGAGGAATGAGATATTCGATATAGGCCGATCGTTTTAAAATATTTTCTCAGTCAAGGTTTGGCTTTTTCAAGAGAGGCTTTATTACTGTCACTTTCAGTGAGCTTGGTTCACATCCGGTGGATAGAGAGCCGTTTATTATGTTCAACATAGGAGGGCCAAGCACAGGAAGCAGCTCTTTCAGTAGTTTAGTTGGAATAGGGTCCAGTATGCAGCTTGAGGGTTTAGAGGCCATGATTATTTTCACTAATGTGTCAAGAGATCTAGTATTAAAACACTTGTCTCCCTTGATCCTAGATCCTGGCAGAGTTGTGCAGACTCAGGACAACGGAGTTTAGGAGGAATACGCAGATTTAAAGAGGAGTCTGTAATTTGCTTTCTAATGATCATGATCTTTTCCTCAAAGAAGTTCATGAATTCATCACTGCTGAAGTGAAAGCCATCGTCTCTTGGGGAATGCTGCTTTTTAGTTAGCTTTGTGACAATATCAAAATAAATTATGGATTGTTCTTATTCTCCTCAATTAAGTTGGAAAAATAGGATGATTGAGCAGCAGTGAGGGCTCTTCGATACTGCACTGTACTGTCTTTCCAAGCGAGTCGGAAGACTTCCAGTTTGGTGTGGCGCCATTTCCGTTCCAATTTTCTGGAAGCTTGCTTCAGAGCTCGGGTATTTCCTGTATACCAGGGAGCTAGTTTCTTATGACAAATGTTTTAGGGGTGCGACTGCATCTAGGGTATTACGCAAGGTTAAATTGTGTTCCTCAGTTAGGTGGTAACTGATTTTTGTACTCTGACGTCCTTGGGTAGGCGGAGGGAGTCTGGAAGGGCATCTAGGAATCTTTGGGTTGTTCGAAGATTTATAGCACAGCTTTTGATGATTCTTGGTTGGGGTCTGAGCAGATTATTTGTTGCGATTGCGAACGTAATAAAATGGTGGTCCGATAATCCAGGATTATGAGGAAAAACGTTAAGATCCACAACAGAGATCCACGGGACAAAACTAGGTCCAGAGTATGACTGTGGCAGTGAGTAGGTCCAGAGACATGTTGGACAAAACCCACTGAGTCGATGATGGCTCCGAAAGCCTTTTGGAGTGGGTCTGTGGACTTTTCCATGTGAATGTTAAAGTCACCAAAAATTAGAATATTATCTGCCATGACTACAAGATCCGATAGGAATTCAGGGAACTCAGTGAGGAACGCTGCATATGGCCCAGGAGGCCTGTAAACAGTAGCTATAAAAAGTGAGTGAGTAGGCTGCATAGATTTCATGACTACAAGCTCAAAAGATGAAAACGTCAGTTTTCTTTTGTAAATTGAAATTTGCTGTCGTAAATGTTAGCAACACCTCCGCCTTTGCGGGATGCACGGGGGGTATGGTCACTAGTGTAACCAGGGGGTGAGGCCTCATTTAACACAGTAAATTCATCAGGCTTAAGCCATGTTTCAGTCAGGCCAATCACATCAAGATTATTATCAGTGATTAGTTCATTGACTATAACTGCCTTGGAAGTGAGGGATCTATCATTAAGTAGCCCTATTTTGAGATGTGAGGTATCACAATCTCTTTCAATAATGGCAGGAATGGAGGAGGTCTTTATACTAGTGAGATTGCTAAAGCGAACACCGCCATTTTTAATTTTGCCCAACCTAGATCGAGGCACAGACACGGTCTCAATGGGGAAAGCTGAGCTGACTACGCTGACTGTGCTAGTGGCAGACTCCACTAAGCTGGCAGGCTGGCTAACAGCCTTCTGCCTGGCCTGCACCCTATTTCATTGTGGAGCTAGAGGAGTTAGAGCCCTGTCTATGTTCGTAGATAAGATGAGAGCACCCCTCCAGCTAGGATGGAGTCCGTCACTCCTCAACAGGCCAGGCTTGGTCCTGTTTGTGGGTGAGTCCCAGAAAGAGGGCCAATTATCTACAAATTCTATCTTTTGGGAGGGGCAGAAAACAGTTTTCAACCAGCGATTGAGTTGTGAGACTCTGCTGTAGAGCCAGAGACAATTACTCGATGCCGACATCTTTCTAGCTGATTTACACATTGAAGCTATGTTGCACTTGGTGACCTCTGACTGTTTCATCCTAACATCGTTGGTGCCGACGTGGATAACAATATCCCTATACTCTCTACACTCGCCAGTTTTAGCTTTAGCCAGCACCGTCTTCAGAGTAACCTTTACGTCGGTAGCCCTGCCCCCTGGTAAACAGTGTATGATCACTGGATGATTAGTTCTAAGTCTAATACTGCGGGTAATGGAGTCGCCAATGACTAGGGTTTTCAATTTGTCAGAGCTAATGGTGGGAGGCTTCGGCGTCTCAGAACCCGTAACGGGAGGAGTACAGACCAGAGAAGGCTCTGACCCCGTAACGGGAGGAGGAGAGACCAGAGAAGGCTCTGACCCCGTAACGGGAGGAGGAGAGACCAGAGAAGGCTCTGACCCCGTAACGGGAGGAGGAGAGACCAGAGAAGGCTCTGACCCCGTAACGGGAGGAGGAGAGACCAGAGAAGGCTCTGACCCCGTAACGGGAGGAGGAGAGACCAGAGAAGGCTCTGACCCCGTAACGGGAGGAGGAGAGACCAGAGAAGGCTCTGACCCCGTAACGGGAGGAGGAGAGACCAGAGAAGGCTCTGACCCCGTAACGGGAGGAGGAGAGACCAGAGAAGGCTCTGACCCCGTAACGGGAGGAGGAGAGACCAGAGAAGGCTCTGACCCCGTAACGGGAGGAGGAGAGACCAGAGAAGGCTCGACCTCTGACCCCGTAACGGGAGGAGGAGAGACCAGAGAAGGCTCTGACCCCGTAACGGGAGGAGGAGAGACCAGAGAAGGCTCGACCTCTGACCCCGTAACGGGAGGAGGAGAGACCAGAGAAGGCTCGACCTCTGACCCCGTAACGGGAGGAGGAGAGACCAGAGAAGGCTCGACCTCTGACCCCGTAACGGGAGGAGGAGAGACCAGAGAAGGCTCGACCTCTGACTCCGGCTCGCTGCTTAATGGGGAGAACCGGTTTAAAGTTTGTGTCAGCTGAATGAGCGACACCGGTTGAGCATTCCTACAGCGTTTCCCTCCAGAAGCCATGAGAAAGTTGTCCGGCTGCGGGGGACCGTGCGAGGGGGTTTATACTAACGTTACTATCTGTACTTACTGGTGGCACAGACGCTGTTTCATCCTTTCCTACAGTAAATTACCCTTGCCTTACGATTGCGTCTGAAGCTGGGCTTGCAGCACAGCTATCCTCGCTGTAAGGCGATCCTTCTCCTGTATATTACGAGTACAGCGATTGCAATTGGAAGGCATAATGTTAATGTTACTACTTAGCTTCGGCTGGTGGAGGTCCTGACGAACCACGTCCAGATAAAGCGTCCGGAGTGAAAAAGATGAATGAAAAAAATCGAGCGATGGAGGGGGGGAAAAAATGTAAATATAAAACGGCCATTAAAAAGTAAAAAAACAAAGTTGGCAGGTAGAATAGTAAGGTTAGCAACAACCGCACAGCAGCGCGGAAACAACTCTACACGTTGTGACACAACATTAGTCTGAGGCAGTAATTACAATAAAAAGCATTTTACATCATTTACAAAACGCAGCACGATATTTCTCGTGTTTTAGTCTTGTGAAAAAAGTATAATTCTGTGTTAACCCGACCCCGTAAATTCATCTTGCTCGTTAATCTAAGTAAGTGGCTGAATTTAATAAGGTGACGGGGGCATCATATTGGGTTAGTTTTGTGTTTTTGAAAAAAAAAATAATCCAGAGAGCTTTGACTTCTGTACAGCGGCCGCTATCTTCAGGCGGCAGGTAGCCTAGTGGTTTGAGCGTTGAGCAGAATACCCAAGCTGACAAGGTAAATAAAGGGGCAAGGCAGTTAACCCGCTGTTCCCCGGGCGCCGGGGAATGTCGTGGATGTTGATTAAGGCAGTCCCCCGCACCCCTCTGATTCAGAGGGGGTTAAATGGGGAAGACACATTTCAGTTGTATAACTGATTAGGTATCTCCATTTCCCTTCATTTCCTTTTTTTTCTTCTTCTCTCTTTTCTCCACCCGTCTGCTCTTCCCCCTCTTCTCAGAGCAGACAGGTCCGTTGCCCTAGCGACTCCAGACACACAGCATGTAGATATGCTGGTTCAGAGCCAGTACTGTTCTTCCTTCAGACAAGCATGCGTCAAATCTTTATTCATTTGCACAATGTGTTCCGTTCACATTGGCTTGTAAATGTGCAAACTTACCAAAAATGCCATTTGGTAGCGCCTACCTATATATGTATAACTTTGAGCTGGATTGCCTGTCTTTGTGTAACCGATGTGAAATGGCTAGTTAGTTAGCGGTGGTGCGCGCTAATAGCGTTTAAATCGGGTGACGTCACTCGCTCTGAGACCTTGAAGTAGTTGTTCTCCTTTGCTCTGCAAGGGCCGCGGCTTTTCTAGCGCGATGGGTAACGATGCTTCGTGGGGTGTCAGTTGTTGTTGTGTGCAGAGGGTCCCTGGTTCGAGCCCAGGTTGGGGCGAAGAGAGGGGCGGAAGCTATACTGTTAGATTTGCAATTTTGTGTATTTTCGTTTGTGCTCGTTAGCATATTTAGCTAGCAGCCTCCATGGATATTCGCTATTACTTGTGCTAAGGTTGTTAGCACATTGGGCTTTTTTTTTGCATTTTATGGAAACCCCTTGTGTACTAAACCGTTAATATCGTAAATCTCGGTATGAGAGAAGGACTGTATGACGATATGAACGTCTGGATACTGCCCACCCTAGCCTGACCTCCAGGGGGTGCTGTGGGGCTGTGCGGTATACCAGTGTTGAGTTGATTTTAATTAATCAATACATTTTATCTTATGCTACACAAAGATAAGTAACATACATTTTTCTAAACTAATCCAATCTGTTAGTTTGGATTTATTGCTGAGATCTTTGTTCCAGTTTAGATGGTTCATTCACTCATCTTTTCTGAATGCAGATTGTGGGAATCGACTCTGGCTGGATTCCAATAGGATGTATGCTGGTCACTCGCAAAAACACAGCGAAGGCTTGGTCACCATGCCAGCATAACCAGTTAGACAAGCATCACACCAACACTGACCAGCATGTAATGTATGCTGATCTGTGATGTTTTTTTTTTTGTTTTTCTTTCCAGAAGGTAATGATTAGCAGTATGATTATCAGTTTGTGTGACGTGAATAGTAGGAATGCGCTCTACTCTAGCCAGGCTGAACTTATCTGTTGGGCTGGAGGGGAGACCTTCGTGTCTGAAGGATATCCTGTTGATTGAGTGAGAAGTCAGCTGGTGGGGGTAAAGTCTTTAGGGTTCAGCTGCTTGTTTTGTTCTTGAAGGATGTCGCTTTACTGTGAATATGTTTTTAGCTTTTGAACTTGGACTCGTCTTGGTATGTTTAGCGAGTCGTCATGCACTGTAGCTCCATATTCCTACCACCTATCCCCAGGCCTTCAGAGCTGGCCCAGAGGACCATGACCCACTGCCCCATCCCGTCCCCATTCCTAGGGTCTGTCCCGCCAGCTGTCCACCTCACCCGTACCCCCAGGCTTCATGCTATTTCTGGAGGCCTGTGCTGTTCTGAGGGTGGATCTAAATATGAACAGCATGTGTGTTCTAGTGGCAGCTAACTCTGCTAATGTAAAGAAACTCAGTACAAGGTCACAGCTTAACTCACAGCATGATTTTTCTCAATGGAGCGAGTCACAGGTACTTCCTGTTTTTGAGCTTCTGCTTGTAAACAGGAAGCAGGAGTATGGAGTCGTGATCTGATTTGCTGAATGGCGGACAAGGGAGAGGGTCTGTTATGCTTGCTTGTGGGTAGATTAACAGTGGCCTAGGACTTTATCGCCCCCTAGTGGCGAAGGAGACGTGTTGGAGGTTGGGCATCACGTGTCTTAATAACGCAGAGTTAAAATCGCCGGTGGCATGGAAAGCAGCCTCCAGATGTGTTTTCCTGCTTGTTTATAGCCTCATACAGTTCATTAAGTTTCTGCTTGTTATATTTCTTGTCCTGAGGTGGAATGTATACAACAGTCGCGATACCAGCTGAAAACTCCCTTGAGAGTCAACATTTTGACCATCAGGTATTCCAAGATGGGTGAAAAACGGGTCGAGACATCCACTGCATTCAAATACGCAACAACACCAGTTGTTGAAGAGGCAAAACTCTCCTTTTCGATTTCCCCCGACTCAACTGTCCTGTCCTGCTTGGTGAATCCCTCCCACCTTCCTACCCCTCTCCCCCCTGCCCATCCATCCATCCCTCCCACATTCCTACCCCTCTCCCCCCTGCCCATCCAATCTCCCGCATTGCTACCCCTCTCCCCCCTGCCCATCCATCCCTCCCACATTCCTACCCCTCTCCCCCCTGCCCATCCATCCCTCCCGCATTGCTACCCCTCTCCCCCCTGCCCATCCATCCCTCCCACACTCCTACCCCTCTACCCCTGCTCATCCATCCCTCCCGCATTCCTACCCCTCTCCCCCCTGCCCATCCATCCCTCCCGCATTCCTACCCCTCTCCCCCCTGCCCATCCATCCATCCCTCCCACATTCCTAGCCCTCTCCCCCCTGCCCATCCATCCCTCCCACATTCCTACCCCTCTCCCCCCTGCCCATCCATCCCTCCCACATTCCTACCCCTCTCCCCCCTGCCCATCCATCCCTCCCACATTCCTACCCCTCTCCCCCTGCCCATCCATCCCTCCCACATTCCTACCCCTCTCCCCCCTGCCCATCCATCCCTCCCACATTCCTACCCCTCTCCCCCCTGCCCATCCATCCCTCCCACATTCCTACCCCTCTCCCCCCTGCCCATCCATCCCTCCCACATTCCTACCCCTCTCCCCCCTGCCCATCCATCCCTCCCACATTCCTACCCCTCTCCCCCCTGCCCATCCATCCCTCCCACATTCCTACCCCCTCTCCCCCTGCCCATCCATTCCTACCCCTCTCCCCCCTGCCCATCCATCCCTCCCACATTCCTACCCCTCTCCCCCCTGCCCATCCATCCCCCCACATTCCTACCCCTCTCCCCCCTGCCCATCCATCCCTCCCACACTCCTACCCCTCTCCCCCCTGCCCATCCATCCCTCCCACACTCATACCCCTCTCCCCCCTGCCCATCCATCCCTCCCACATTCCTACCCCCTCTCCCCCTGCCCATCCATTCCTACCCCTCTCCCCCCTGCCCATCCATCCCTCCCACATTCCTACCCCCTCTCCCCCTGCCCATCCATCCCTCCCACATTCCTACCCCTCTCCCCCCTGCCCATCCATCCCTCCCACACTCCTACCCCTCTCCCCCCTGCCCATCCATCCCTCCCACACTCCTACCCCTCTCCCCCCTGCCCATCCATCCCTCCCACATTCCTACCCCTCTCTCCCCCTGCCCATCCATCCCTCCCACATTCCTACCCCTCCCCCCCTGCTCATCCATCCCTCCCACATTCCTACCCCTCTCTCCCCCTGCTCATCCATCCCTCCCACATTCCTACCCCTCCCCCCCTGCTCATCCATCCCTCCCACACTCCTACCCCTCTCCCCCCTGCCCATCCATCCCTCCCACATTCCTACCCCTCCCCCCCTGCTCATCCATCCCTCCCACATTCCTACCCCTCTCTCCCCCTGCTCATCCATCCCTCCCACATTCCTACCCCTCTCTCCCCCTGCCCATCCATCCCTCCCACATTCCTACCCCTCTCCCCCCTGCTCGCCCATCCATCCCTCCCACACTCCTACCCCTCTCCCCCATGCTCGCCCATCCATCCCTCCCACACTCCTACCCCTCTCCCCCCTGCCCATCCATCCCTCCCACATTCCTACCCCTCTCCCCCCTGCCCATCCATCCCTCCCACATTCCTACCCCTCTCCCCCCTGCCCATCCATCCCTCCCACATTCCCCCCCCATCTAATCTTCATTCTTACAAGTTGTCATCATATCCTCCAAGAATGTTCTGAGGTCACTAGGGGTTGTCTTTGTGTGTCTCTCTCTCAGGAATCCTGAGCAGGAATCACAGGAATGTTTCAGTCATGGGACTGGCTCCACCTACAGTAGTTAGTTAGTTAGTTAGTTAGTTAGTTAGTTAGTTAGTTAGTTAGTTAGTTAGTTAGTTAGTTACAGTCATGGGACTGGCTACACCTACAGTAGATAGTTAGTTAGTTAGCAGTCATGGGACTGGCTCCACCTACAGTAGTTAGTTAGTTAGTTAGTTAGTTAGTTAGTTAGTTAGTTAGTTAGTTAGTTACAGTCATGGGACTGGCTCCACCTACAGTAGTTAGTTAGTTAGTTAGTTAGTTAGTTAGTTAGTTAGTTAGTTAGTTAGTTACAGTCATGGGACTGGCTACACCTACAGTAGTTAGTTAGTTAGTTAGTTAGTTACAGTCATGGGACTGGCTCCACCTACAGTAGTTAGTTAGTTACAGTCATGGGACTGGCTCCACCTACAGTAGTTAGTTAGTTACAGTCATGGGACTGGCTCCACCTACAGTAGTTAGTTACAGTCATGGGACTGGCTCCACCTACAGTAGATAGTTAGGTAGTTAGTTGGTTAGTTAGTTACAGTCATGGGACTGGCTCCTCCTACAGTAGTTAGTTACAGTCATGGGACTGGCTCCACCTACAGTAGATAGTTAGTTAGTTACAGTCATGGGACTGGCTCCACCTACAGTAGATAGTTAGTTAGTTACAGTCATGGGACTGGCTCCACCTACAGTAGTTAGTTAGTTAGTTACTTAGTTAGTTACAATCATGGGACTGGCTCCACCTACAGTAGTTAGTTAGTTACAGTCATGGGACTGGCTCCACCTACAGTAGATAGTTAGTTAGTTAGTTAGTTAGTTAGTTAGTTAGTTACAGTCATGGGACTGGCTCCACCTACAGTAGTTAGTTAGTTAGTTAGTTAGTTACAGTCATGGGACTGGCTCCACCTACAGTAGTTAGTTAGTTAGTTAGTTAGTTAGTTACAGTCATGGGACTGGCTCCACCTACAGTAGATAGTTAGTTACAGTCATGGGACTGGCTCCACCTACAGTAGTTAGTTAGTTAGTTACAGTCATGGGACTGGCTCCACCTACAGTAGTTAGTTAGTTAGTTAGTTAGTTACAGTCATGGGACTGGCTCCACCTACAGTAGTTAGTTAGTTAGTTAGTTAGTTACAGTCATGGGACTGGCTCCACCTACAGTAGTTAGTTAGTTACAGTCATGGGACTGGCTCCACCTACAGTAGTTAGTTAGTTACAGTCATGGGACTGGCTCCTCCTACAGTAGTTAGTTAGTTAGTTACAGTCATGGGACTGGCTCCACCTACAGTAGTTAGTTAGTTACAGTCATGGGACTGGCTCCACCTACAGTAGTTAGTTAGTTACAGTCATGGGACTGGCTCCACCTACAGTAGTTAGGTTACAGTCATGGGACTGGCTCCACCTACAGTAGATAGTTAGTTAGTTACAGTCATGGGACTGGCTCCACCTACAGTAGATAGTTAGTTAGTTACAGTCATGGGACTGGCTCCACCTACAGTAGATAGTTACTTAGTTAGTTACAGTCATGGGACTGGCTCCACCTACAGTAGTTAGTTAGTTAGTTACTTAGTTAGTTACAATCATGGGACTGGCTCCACCTACAGTAGTTAGTTAGTTACAGTCATGGGACTGGCTCCACCTACAGTAGATAGTTAGTTAGTTAGTTAGTTAGTTACAGTCATGGGACTGGCTCCACCTACAGTAGTTAGTTAGTTAGTTAGTTACAGTCATGGGACTGGCTCCACCTACAGTAGATAGTTAGTTAGTTACAGTCATGGGACTGGCTCCACCTACAGTAGTTAGTTAGTTAGTTACAGTCATGGGACTGGCTCCACCTACAGTAGTTAGTTAGTTAGTTACAGTCATGGGACTGGCTCCACCTACAGTAGTTAGTTATCAGTCATGGGACTGGCTCCTCCTACAGTAGTTAGTTACAGTCATGGGACTGGCTCCACCTACAGTAGTAGTTAGTTAGTTACAGTCATGGGACTGGCTCCACCTACAGTAGTTAGTTAGTTAGTTACAGTCATGGGACTGGCTCCACCTACAGTAGTTAGTTAGTTAGTTAGTTAGTTACAGTCATGGGACTGGCTCCACCTACAGTAGTTAGTTAGTTAGTTACAGTCATGGGACTGGCTCCACCTACAGTAGTTAGGTAGTTAGTTAGTTAGTTACAGTCATGGGACTGGCTCCACCTACAGTAGTTAGTTAGTTAGTTAGTTAGTTACAGTCATGGGACTGGCTCCACCTACAGTAGTTAGTGTAGTTAGTTACAGTCATGGGACTGGCTCCACCTACAGTAGTTAGTTAGTTAGTTACAGTCATGGGACTGGCTCCACCTACAGTAGTTAGTTAGTTACAGTCATGGGACTGGCTCCACCTACAGTAGTTAGTTAGTTAGTTACAGTCATGGGACTGGCTCCACCTACAGTAGTTAGTTAGTTAGTTAGTTAGTTACAGTCATGGGACTGGCTCCACCTACAGTAGTTAGTTAGTTACAGTCATGGGACTGGCTCCACCTACAGTAGTTAGTTAGTTACAGTCATGGGACTGGCTCCTCCTACAGTAGTTAGTTACAGTCATGGGACTGGCTCCACCTACAGTAGATAGTTAGTTAGTTACAGTCATGGGACTGGCTCCACCTACAGTAGATAGTTAGTTAGTTACAGTCATGGGACTGGCTCCACCTACAGTAGTTAGTTAGTTAGTTACAGTCATGGGACTGGCTCCACCTACAGTAGTTAGTTAGTTAGTTACAGTCATGGGACTGGCTCCACCTACAGTAGTTAGTTAGTTACAGTCATGGGACTGGCTCCACCTACAGTAGTTAGTTAGTTAGTTAGTTAGTTAGTTACAGTCATGGGACTGGCTCCACCTACAGTAGTTAGTTAGTTAGTTAGTTACAGTCATGGGACTGGCTCCACCTACAGTAGTTAGTTATTAGTTAGTTACAGTCATGGGACTGGCTCCACCTACAGTAGTATAGTTAGTTAGTTACAGTCATGGGACTGGCTCCACCTACAGTAGTTAGTTAGTTAGTAGTTAGTTAGTTATTACAGTCATGGGACTGGCTCCACCTACAGTAGTTAGTTAGTTAGTTAGTTACAGTCATGGGACTGGCTCCACCTACAGTAGTTAGTTAGTTACAGTCATGGGACTGTTTCCACCTACAGTAGTTAGTTAGTTACAGTCATGGGACTGGCTCCTCCTACAGTAGTTAGTTAGTTAGTTACAGTCATGGGACTGGCTCCACCTACAGTAGTTAGTTAGTTAGTTAGTTACAGTCATGGGACTGGCTCCACCTACAGTAGTTAGTTAGTTAGTTAGTTACAGTCATGGGACTGGCTCCACCTACAGTAGTTAGTTAGTTAGGTAGTTAGTTAGTTACAGTCATGGGACTGGCTCCACCTACAGTAGTTAGTTAGTTACAGTCATGGGACTGGCTCCACCTACAGTAGTAGTTAGTTACAGTCATGGGACTGGCTCCACCTACAGTAGTTAGTTAGTTAGTTACAGTCATGGGACTGGCTCCACCTACAGTAGTTAGTTAGTTAGTTACAGTCATGGGACTGGCTCCTCCTACAGTAGATAGTTAGTTAGTTACAGTCATGGGACTGGCTCCACCTACAGTAGTTAGTTAGTTAGTTACAGTCATGGGACTGGCTCCACCTACAGTAGTTAGTTAGTTAGTTAGTTACAGTCATGGGACTGGCTCCACCTACAGTAGTTAGTTAGTTAGTGTAGTTACAGTCATGGGACTGGCTCCACCTACAGTAGTTAGTTAGTTACAGTCATGGGACTGGCTCCACCTACAGTAGATAGTTAGTTAGTTAGTTAGTTAGTTAGTTAGTTAGTTACAGTCATGGGACTGGCTCCACCTACAGTAGTTAGTTAGTTAGTTAGTTACAGTCATGGGACTGGCTCCACCTACAGTAGATAGTTAGTTAGTTACAGTCATGGGACTGGCTCCACCTACAGTAGATAGTTAGGTAGTTAGTTAGTTAGTTAGTTAGTTACAGTCATGGGACTGGCTCCACCTACAGTAGATAGTTAGTTAGTTACAGTCATGGGACTGGCTCCACCTACAGTAGTAGTTAGTTAGTTACAGTCATGGGACTGGCTCCACCTACAGTAGTTAGTTAGTTAGTTACAGTCATGGGACTGGCTCCACCTACAGTAGTTAGTTAGTTAGTTACAGTCATGGGACTGGCTCCACCTACAGTAGTTAGTTAGTTAGTTAGTTACAGTCATGGGACTGGCTCCACCTACAGTAGTTAGTAGTTAGTTAGTTAGTTACAGTCATGGGACTGGCTCCACCTACAGTAGTTAGTTAGTTAGTTAGTTAGTTACAGTCATGGGACTGGCTCCACCTACAGTAGTTAGTTAGTTAGTTACAGTCATGGGACTGGCTCCACCTACAGTAGTTAGTTAGTTAGTTACAGTCATGGGACTGGCTCCACCTACAGTAGTTAGTTAGTTAGTTACAGTCATGGGACTGGCTCCACCTACAGTAGATAGTTAGTTAGTTACAGTCATGGGACTGGCTCCACCTACAGTAGTTAGTTAGTTAGTTACAGTCATGGGACTGGCTCCACCTACAGTAGTTAGTTAGTTAGTTACAGTCATGGGACTGGCTCCACCTACAGTAGATAGTTAGTTAGTTACAGTCATGGGACTGGCTCCACCTACAGTAGATAGTTAGTTAGTTACAGTCATGGGACTGGCTCCACCTACAGTAGTTAGTTATTAGTTAGTTACAGTCATGGGACTGGCTCCACCTACAGTAGTTAGTTAGTTAGTTAGTTACAGTCATGGGACTGGCTCCACCTACAGTAGTTAGTTAGTGAGTTACAGTCATGGGACTGGCTCCACCTACAGTAGATAGTTAGTTAGTTACAGTCATGGGACTGGCTCCACCTACAGTAGTTAGTTAGTTAGTTACAGTCATGGGACTGGCTCCACCTACAGTAGTTAGTTAGTTAGTTAGTTACAGTCATGGGACTGGCTCCACCTACAGTAGTTAGTTAGTTAGTTACAGTCATGGGACTGGCTCCACCTACAGTAGATAGTTAGTTAGTTACAGTCATGGGACTGGCTCCACCTACAGTAGTTAGTTAGTTAGTTAGTATATAGTCATGGGACTGGCTCCACCTACAGTAGTTAGTTAGTTAGTTAGTTACAGTCATGGGACTGGCTCCACCTACAGTAGTTAGTTACAGTCATGGGACTGGCTCCACCTACAGTAGATAGTTAGTTAGTTACAGTCATGGGACTGGCTCCACCTACAGTAGTTAGTTAGTTAGTTACAGTCATGGGACTGGCTCCACCTACAGTAGTTAGTTAGTTACAGTCATGGGACTGGCTCCACCTACAGTAGTTAGTTAGTTAGTTACAGTCATGGGACTGGCTCCACCTACAGTAGTTAGTTAGTTAGTTAGTAACAGTCATGGGACTGGCTCCACCTACAGTAGTTAGTTAGTTAGTTAGTTACAGTCATGGGACTGGCTCCACCTACAGTAGTTAGTTAGTTAGGTAGTTAGTTAGTTAGTTACAGTCATGGGACTGGCTCCACCTACAGTAGTTAGTTAGTTAGTTACAGTCATGGGACTGGCTCCACCTACAGTAGTTAGTTAGTTACAGTCATGGGACTGGCTCCACCTACAGTAGTTAGTATAGTTACAGTCATGGGACTGGCTCCTCCTACAGTAGTTAGTTACAGTCATGGGACTGGCTCCTCCTACAGTAGATAGTTAGTTAGTTACAGTCATGGGACTGGCTCCACCTACAGTAGATAGTTAGTTAGTTAGTTAGTTACAGTCATGGGACTGGCTCCACCTACAGTAGTAGTAGTTAGTTAGTTAGTTAGCAGTCATGGGACTGGCTCCACCTACAGTAGTAGTAGTTAGTTATTAGTTAGTTACAGTCATGGGACTGGCTCCACCTACAGTAGTTAGTTAGTTAGTTAGTTACAGTCATGGGACTGGCTCCACCTACAGTAGATAGTTAGGTAGTTAGTTAGTTAGTTAGTTACAGTCATGGGACTGGCTCCACCTACAGTAGTTAGTTAGTTAGTTAGTTAGTTAGTTACAGTCATGGGACTGGCTCCACCTACAGTAGTTAGTTACAGTCATGGGACTGGCTCCACCTACAGTAGTTAGTTAGTTAGTTAGTTAGTTACAGTCATGGGACTGGCTCCACCTACAGTAGTTAGTTAGTTAGTTAGTTACAGTAATGGGACTGGCTCCACCTACAGTAGTTAGTTAGTTAGTTAGTTCCAGTCATGGGACTGGCTCCACCTACAGTAGATAGTTAGTTAGTTACAGTCATGGGACTGGCTCCACCTACAGTAGATAGTTAGTTAGTTAGTTACAGTCATGGGACTGGCTCCACCTACAGTAGTTAGTTAGTTAGTTACAGTCATGGGACTGGCTCCACCTACAGTAGTTAGGTAGTTAGTTAGTTACAGTCATGGGACTGGCTCCACCTACAGTAGATAGTTAGTTAGTTAGTTAGTTAGTTAGTTAGTTACAGTCATGGGACTGGCTCCACCTACAGTAGTTAGTTAGTTAGTTAGTTACAGTCATGGGACTGGCTCCACCTACAGTAGTTAGTTAGTAAGTTAGTTACAGTCATGGGACTGGCTCCACCTACAGTAGTTAGTTAGTTAGTTAGTTACAGTCATGGGACTGGCTCCACCTACAGTAGTTAGTTAGTTAGTTACAGTCATGGGACTGGCTCCACCTACAGTAGTTAGGTAGTTAGTTAGTTACAGTCATGGGACTGGCTCCACCTACAGTAGATAGTTAGTTAGTTAGTTAGTTAGTTAGTTAGTTACAGTCATGGGACTGGCTCCACCTACAGTAGTTAGTTAGTTAGTTAGTTACAGTCATGGGACTGGCTCCACCTACAGTAGTTAGTTAGTAAGTTAGTTACAGTCATGGGACTGGCTCCACCTACAGTAGTTAGTTAGTTAGTTAGTTACAGTCATGGGACTGGCTCCACCTACAGTAGTTAGTTAGTTAGTTAGTTAGTTACAGTCATGGGACTGGCTCCACCTACAGTAGTTAGTTAGTTAGGTAGTTAGTTAGTTAGTTACAGTCATGGGACTGGCTCCACCTACAGTAGTTAGTTAGTTACAGTCATGGGACTGGCTCCACCTACAGTAGTTAGTTAGTTACAGTCATGGGACTGGCTCCACCTACAGTAGTTAGTTACAGTCATGGGACTGGCAACTCCTACAGTAGTTAGTTACAGTCATGGGACTGGCTCCACCTACAGTAGATAGTTAGTTAGTTAGTTAGTTAGTTACAGTCATGGGACTGGCTCCACCTACAGTAGTTAGTTAGTTACAGTCATGGGACTGGCTCCACCTACAGTAGTTAGTTAGTTAGTTAGTTACTTAGTTAGTTACAGTCATGGGACTGGCTCCACCTACAATAGTTAGTTAGTTAGTTACTTAGTTAGTTAAAGTCATGGGACTGGCTCCACCTACAGTAGTTAGTTAGTTACAGTCATGGGACTGGCTCCACCTACAGTAGATAGTTAGTTAGTTAGTTACAGTCATGGGACTGGCTCCTCCTACAGTAGTTAGTTAGTTAGTTACAGTCATGGGACTGGCTCCACCTACAGTAGTTAGTTAGTTAGTTAGTTAGTTACAGTCATGGGACTGGCTCCACCTACAGTAGTTCGTTAGTTAGGTAGTTAGTTAGTTAGTTACAGTCATGGGACTGGCTCCACCTACAGTAGTTAGTTAGTTAGTTACAGTCATGGGACTGGCTCCACCTACAGTAGTTAGTTAGTTACAGTCATGGGACTGGCTCCACCTACAGTAGTTAGTTAGTTACAGTCATGGGACTGGCTCCACCTACAGTAGTTAGTTAGTTAGTTACAGTCATGGGACTGGCTCCTCCTACAGTAGTTAGTTACAGTCATGGGACTGGCTCCACCTACAGTAGATAGTTAGTAAGTTACAGTCATGGGACTGGCTCCACCTACAGTAGATAGTTAGTTAGTTACAGTCATGGGACTGGCTCCACCTACTGTAGTTAGTTAGTTAGTTAGTAACAGTCATGGGACTGGCTCCACCTACAGTAGTTAGTTAGTTAGTTACTTAGTTAGTTACAGTCATGGGACTGGCTCCACCTACAGTAGTTAGTTAGTTAGGTAGTTAGTTAGTTACAGTTATGGGACTGGCTCCACCTACAGTAGTTAGTTAGTTAGTTACAGTCATGGGACTGGCTCCACCTACAGTAGTTAGTTAGTTACAGTCATGGGACTGGCTCCACCTACAGTAGTTAGTTAGTTAGTTAGTTACAGTCATGGGACTGGCTCCTCCTACAGTAGTTAGTTACAGTCATGGGACTGGCTCCACCTACAGTAGATAGTTAGTTAGTTACAGTCATGGGACTGGCTCCACCTACAGTAGTTAGTTAGTTAGTTAGTTACTTAGTTAGTTACAGTCATGGGACTGGCTCCACCTACAGTAGTTAGTTAGTTAGTTAGTTAGTTAGTTACAGTCATGGGACTGGCTCCACCTACAGTAGATAGTTAGTTAGTTAGTTACAGTCATGGGACTGGCTCCTCCTACAGTAGGTAGTTAGTTAGTTAGTTACAGTCATGGGACTGGCTCCACCTACAGTAGTTAGTTAGTTAGTTAGTTAGTTACAGTCATGGGACTGGCTCCACCTACAGTAGATAGTTAGTTAGTTACAGTCATGGGACTGGCTCCACCTACAGTAGTTAGTTAGTTAGTTAGTTACAGTCATGGGACTGGCTCCACCTACAGTAGATAGTTAGTTAGTTAGTTAGTTAGTTAGTTACAGTCATGGGACTGGCTCCACCTACAGTAGTTAGTTAGTTAGTTAGTTAGTTACAGTCATGGGACTGACTCCACCTACAGTAGTTAGTTAGTTAGTTAGTTACAGTAATGGGACTGGCTCCACCTACAGTAGTTAGTTAGTTAGTTAGTTCCAGTCATGGGACTGGCTCCACCTACAGTAGATAGTTAGTTAGTTACAGTCATGGGACTGGCTCCCCCTACAGTAGATAGTTAGTTAGTTACAGTCATGGGACTGGCTCCACCTACAGTAGTTAGTTAGTTAGTTAGTTACAGTCATGGGACTGGCTCCACCTACAGTAGTTAGTTAGTTAGTTACAGTCATGGGACTGGCTCCACCTACAGTAGTTAGGTAGTTAGTTAGTTACAGTCATGGGACTGGCTCCACCTACAGTAGATAGTTAGTTAGTTAGTTACAGTCATGGGACTGGCTCCACCTACAGTAGTTAGTTAGTTAGTTAGTTACAGTCATGGGACTGGCTCCACCTACAGTAGTTAGTTAGTTAGTTAGTTACAGTCATGGGACTGGCTCCACCTACAGTAGTTAGTTAGTTACAGTCATGGGACTGGCTCCACCTACAGTAGTTAGTTAGTTAGTTAGTTACAGTCATGGGACTGGTTTCACCTACAGTAGTTAGTTAGTTAGGTAGTTAGTTAGTTAGTTACAGTCATGGGACTGGCTCCACCTACAGTAGTTAGTTAGTTACAGTCATGGGACTGGCTCCACCTACAGTAGTTAGTTAGTTACAGTCATGGGACTGGCTCCACCTACAGTAGTTAGTTAGTTAGTTACAGTCATGGGACTGGCTCCTCCTACAGTAGTAAGTTACAGTCATGGGACTGGCAACTCCTACAGTAGTTAGTTACAGTCATGGGACTGGCTCCACCTACAGTAGATAGTTAGTTAGTTAGTTAGTTAGTTACAGTCATGGGACTGGCTCCACCTACAGTAGTTAGTTAGTTACAGTCATGGGACTGGCTCCACCTACAGTAGTTAGTTACTTAGTTAGTTACAGTCATGGGACTGGCTCCACCTACAGTAGTTAGTTAGTTACTTAGTTAGTTAAAGTCATGGGACTGGCTCCACCTACAGTAGTTAGTTAGTTAGTTAGTTACAGTCATGGGACTGGCTCCACCTACAGTAGATAGTTAGTTAGTTAGTTAGTTAGTTAGTTACAGTCATGGGACTGGCTCCACCTACAGTAGTTAGTTAGTTAGTTAGTTAGTTAGTTAGTTAGTTAGTTAGTTACAGTCATGGGACTGGCTCCACCTACAGTAGTTAGTTAGTTAGGTAGTTAGTTAGTTAGTTACAGTCATGGGACTGGCTCCACCTACAGTAGTTAGTTAGTTAGTTACAGTCATGGGACTGGCTCCACCTACAGTAGTTAGTTAGTTACAGTCATGGGACTGGCTCCACCTACAGTAGTTAGTTAGTTAGTTACAGTCATGGGACTGGCTCCTCCTACAGTAGTTAGTTACAGTCATGGGACTGGCTCCACCTACAGTAGATAGTTAGTAAGTTACAGTCATGGGACTGGCTCCACCTACAGTAGATAGTTAGTTAGTTACAGTCATGGGACTGGCTCCACCTACAGTAGTTAGTTAGTTAGTCAGTAACAGTCATGGGACTGGCTCCACCTACATTAGTTAGTTAGTTAGTTAGTTACTTAGTTAGTTACAGTCATGGGACTGGCTCCACCTACAGTAGTTAGTTAGTTAGTTAGTTACAGTCATGGGACTGGCTCCACCTACAGTAGTTAGTTAGTTACAGTCATGGGACTGGCTCCACCTACAGTAGTTAGTTAGTTAGTTAGTTACAGTCATGGGACTGGCTCCTCCTACAGTAGTTAGTTACAGTCATGGGACTGGCTCCACCTACATTAGATAGTTAGTTAGTTACAGTCATGGGACTGGCTCCACCTACAGTAGATAGTTAGTTAGTTACAGTCATGGGACTGGCTCCACCTACAGTAGATAGTTAGTTAGTTACAGTCATGGGACTGGCTCCACCTACAGTAGTTAGTTAGTTAGTTACTTAGTTAGTTACAGTCATGGGACTGGCTCCACCTACAGTAGTTAGTTAGTTAGTTAGTTAGTTAGTTAGTTAGTTAGTTAGTTAGTTACAGTCATGGGACTGGCTCCACCTACAGTAGTTAGTTAGTTAGTTAGTTACAGTCATGGGACTGGCTCCTCCTACAGTAGTTAGTTAGTTAGTTAGTTACAGTCATGGGACTGGCTCCACCTACAGTAGTTAGTTAGTTAGTTACAGTCATGGGACTGGCTCCACCTACAGTAGATAGTTAGTTAGTTACAGTCATGGGACTGGCTCCACCTACAGTAGATAGTTAGTTAGTTACAGTCATGGGACTGGCTCCACCTACAGTAGTTAGTTAGTTAGTTACAGTCATGGGACTGGCTCCACCTACAGTAGTTAGTTAGTTAGTTAGTTAGTTAGTTAGTTAGTTAGTTAGTTACAGTCATGGGACTGGCTCCACCTACAGTAGTTAGTTACAGTCATGGGACTGGCTCCACCTACAGTAGTTAGTTAGTTAGTTAGTTACAGTCATGGGACTGGCTCCACCTACAGTAGTTACTTAGTTAGTTAGTTAGTTAGTTAGTTAGTTAGTTAGTTAGTTAGTTAGTTACAGTCATGGGACTGGCTCCACCTACAGTAGTTAGTTAGTTAGTTACAGTCATGGGACTGGCTCCACCTACAGTAGTTAGTTAGTTAGTTACAGTCATGGGACTGGCTCCACCTACAGTAGTTAGTTAGTTAGTTACAGTCATGGGACTGGCTCCACCTACAGTAGTTAGTTAGTTAGTTACAGTCATGGGACTGGCTCCACCTACAGTAGTTAGTTAGTTAGTTAGTTACAGTCATGGGACTGGCTCCACCTACAGTAGTTAGTTAGTTAGTTAGTTACAGTCATGGGACTGGCTCCACCTACAGTAGTTAGTTAGTTAGTTAGTTACAGTCATGGGACTGGCTCCACCTACAGTAGTTAGTTAGTTCGTTACAGTCATGGGACTGGCTCCACCTACAGTAGTTAGTTAGTTAGTTACAGTCATGGGACTGGCTCCACCTACAGTAGATAGTTAGTTAGTTAGTTAGTTACAGTCATGGGACTGGCTCCACCTACAGTAGTTAGTTAGTTAGTTACAGTCATGGGACTGGCTCCACCTACAGTAGTTAGTTACAGTCATGGGACTGGCTCCACCTACAGTAGTTAGTTAGTTAGTTAGTTAGTTACAGTCATGGGACTGGCTCCACCTACAGTAGTTAGTTAGTTAGTTAGTTACAGTAATGGGACTGGCTCCACCTACAGTAGTTAGTTAGTTAGTTAGTTCCAGTCATGGGACTGGCTCCACCTACAGTAGATAGTTAGTTAGTTACAGTCATGGGACTGGCTCCACCTACAGTAGATAGTTAGTTAGTTACAGTCATGGGACTGGCTCCACCTACAGTAGATAGTTAGTTAGTTAGTTACAGTCATGGGACTGGCTCCACCTACAGTAGTTAGTTAGTTACAGTCATGGGACTGGCTCCACCTACAGTAGTTAGTTAGTTAGTTACAGTCATGGGAATGGCTCCACCTACAGTAGTTAGTTAGTTAGTTACAGTTATGGGAATGGCTCCACCTACACTAGTTAGTTAGTTAGTTAGTTACAGTCATGGGACTGGCTCCACCTACAGTAGTTAGTTAGTTAGTTAGTTACAGTCATGGGACTGGCTCCACCTACAGTAGTTAGTTAGTTAGTTAGTTACAGTCATGGGACTGGCTCCACCTACAGTAGTTAGTTAGTTAGTTAGTTAGTTACAGTCATGGGACTGGCTCCACCTACAGTAGTTAGGTAGTTAGTTAGTTACAGTCATGGGACTGGCTCCACCTACAGTAGTTAGGTAGTTAGTTAGTTACAGTCATGGGACTGGCTCCACCTACAGTAGTTAGTTAGTTAGTTAGTTAGTTACAGTCATGGGACTGGCTCCACCTACAGTAGTTAGTATATAATACAGGCCCAGGGGTTAGATTTAAGGTTAGATTTAAGGTTAAGGTTAGGGTTAAGGTTAGGGTTAAGGTTAGGGTTAGGGGATATAATTTCTCCACCTACAGTAGGTAGTGTATAATGCAGGCCCAGGGGTTAAGGTTAAGGTTAGGGTTAGGGTTAAGGTTAGGGGATATAATTGCCCATCATATTATTGTTGCTTCATTTGACGTTATGTTCATTTAACAGACTCTCTCATCCAGAGCAACTTAGAGTATTAAGTGAGTGTATATATACTGGTTCCCCAGTCCTGTCCGGTCCAGCGACGGTGGGTTTGTGCCCATAGGCGACGTTGTTGCCAGTGATGTCTGGTGAGGACCTGCCTTACAACAGGCCTACAAGCCCTCAGTCCAGCCTCTCTCAGCCTATTGCGGACAGTCTGAGCACTGATGGAGGGATTGTGCGTTCCTGGTGTAACTCAGGCAGTTGTTGTTGCCATCCCGTACCTGTCTCGCAGGTGTGATGTTCGGATGTACCGATCCTGTGCAGGTGTTGTTACACGTGGTCTGCCACTGTGAGGACGATCAGCTGTCCGTCCTGTCAGCCTGTAGCGCTGTCTTAGGCGTCTCACAGTACGGACATTGCAATTTATTTCCCTGGCCACATCTGCAGTCCTCATGTCTCCTTGCAGCATGCCTAAGGCACGTTCACACAGATGAGCAGGGACCCTGGGCATCTTTCTTTTGGTGTTTTTCAGAGTCAGTAGAAAGGCCTCTTTAGTGTCCTAGGTTTTCATAACTGTGACCTTAATTGCCTACCGTCTGTAAGCTGTTAGTGTCTTAACGACCGTTCCACAGGTGCATGTTCATTAATTGTTTATGGTTCATTGAACAAGCATGGGAAACAGTGTTTAAACCCTTTACAATGAAGATCTGTGAAGTTACTTGGATTTTTACGAATTATCTTTGAAAGACAGGGTCCTGAAAAAGGGGATGTTACTTTTTTTGGCTGAGTTTAGCAGTAGCACAATGACTGGAATTCTATGGGAACAGCTAGCATGCTAGTGTGTGCGGGTCTGTTTTTGTTTTGGGGGTCTGTGTTGTAATTAAATTCAGTGGTTTTATTTGCATGGGAAACATATTTTAACATGAACAAATCAAGTGAAATAACAATCGCAAATGAACAGTTAACATTAAAACCTTTTACTGCAGTGGGTTAAATCAGGGTCACAGTGTTTCTTCAGCAAATCTACTTTGAAACGGAAGTACACACCTCGAACACGGTTATGGGCTTAAAGAAGAAGGCACCTGGACCATGTCAGATATACAGTTTAAATGTTTTACATTTGGAGTTTGCGTCCTAATATTACACGTTATATACATAGTATAGCAAAATCATTTGACATAGAAACACTGGATTTTTTTTTTTTTACTAATTATGAAAAATAGAATTAACATTTCCACACACGAGGCCACTTATTTAACAGGTCAGTTTAGAACAAATTGTTATTTACAATGATGACCTACCAAAAGGCCTCCTGCGGGGACGGGGGCCTGGGAGTAAAAATACAAAATAAATACAATATAAATATAGGACGGTAGAATCACAGCATGGTAGAATCACAGCATGGCAGATTCACAGCATGGTAGAATCACAGCATGGTAGAATCGCAGCATGGTAGAAACACAGCATGGTAGAATCACAGCATGGTAGAAACACAGCATGGTAGAATCACAGCATGGTAGAATCACAGCATGGTAGAATCACAGCATGGTAGAATCACAGCATGGTAGAATCACAGCATGGTAGAAACACAGCATGGTAGAAACACAGCATGGTAGAATCACAGCATGGTAGAATCACAGCATGGTAGAATCACAGCATGGTAGAAACGCAGCATGGTAGCAGCGCAGCATGGCAGCATCGCAGCATGGCAGCATCGCAGCATGGTAGCATCGCAGCATGGCAGCAGCGCAGCATGGCAGCAACGCAGCATGGCAGCAGCACAGCATGGCAGCAGCACAGCATGGCAGAAACATTATTGAGCCCAGACAACAGCACAAAGGGGCAAGAAGGTAGAGACAACAATACATCACGCAAAGCAGCCACAACTGTCAGTAAGAGTGTCCATGTTTGAGTCTTTGAATGAAGAGATTGAGAAGGTAATTTGACTGCAGGAAAGGGCTATACACACATGTTAAATGATTAACTATATACAAAAACAAACTCAGAAGTTAGTGTATCGGTCCAGACCTATACAGGCCGTCGCTCTATACGCTCTAAATAAAATATAAAATAGCCTAGAAATGAAGATAAAATGGCTCAGACTAATTCAACTACTCACACCTTACAGAACTAGCTGGCTCCACTAGGGCCTGTTCAGCTCCCCGCTAGGGCCTGTTCAGCTCCACTAGGGCCTGTTCAGCTCCCCGCTAGGGCCTGTTCAGCTCCACTAGGGCCTGTTCAGCTCCACTAGGGCCTGTTCAGCTCCACTAGGGCCTGTTCAGCTCCCCGCTAGGGCCTGTTCAGCTCCCCGCTAGGGCCTGTTCAGCTCCCCGCTAGGGCCTGTTCAGCTCCCCGCTAGGGCCTGTTCAGCTCCCCGCTAGGGCCTGTTCAGCTCCCCGCTAGGGCCTGTTCAGCTCCCCGCTAGGGCCTGTTCAGCTCCACTAGGGCCTGTTCAGCTCCCCGCTAGGGCCTGTTCAGCTCCCCGCTAGGGCCTGTTCAGCTCCCCGCTAGGGCCTGTTCAGCTCCCCGCTAGGGCCTGTTCAGCTCCCCGCTAGGGCCTGTTCAGCTCCCCGCTAGGGCCTGTTCAGCTCCTCTAGGGCCTGTTCAGCTCCTCTAGGGCCTGTTCAGCTCCCCGCTAGGGCCTGTTCAGCTCCCCGCTAGGGCCTGTTCAGCTCCCCGCTAGGGCCTGTTCAGCTCCCCGCTAGGGCCTGTTCAGCTCCCCGCTAGGGCCTGTTCAGCTCCCCCGCTAGGGCCTGTTCAGCTCCCCCGCTAGGGCCTGTTCAGCTCCCCCGCTAGGGCCTGTTCAGCTCCCCCACTAGGGCCTGTTCAGCTCCCCCACTAGGGCCTGTTCAGCTCCCCCACTAGGGCCTGTTCAGCTCCCCCACTAGGGCCTGTTCAGCTCCCCCACTAGGGCCTGTTCAGCTCCCCCACTAGGGCCTGTTCAGCTCCCCCACTAGGGCCTGTTCAGCTCCCCCACTAGGGCCTGTTCAGCTCCCCCACTAGGGCCTGTTCAGCTCCCCCACTAGGGCCTGTTCAGCTCCCCCACTAGGGCCTGTTCAGCTCCCCGCTAGGGCCTGTTCAGCTCCCCCACTAGGGCCTGTTCAGCTCCCCCACTAGGGCCTGTTCAGCTCCCCGTAGGGCCTGTTCAGCTCCCCGCTAGGGCCTGTTCAGCTCCCCGCTAGGGCCTGTTCAGCTCCCCGCTAGGGCCTGTTCAGCTCCCCGCTAGGGCCTGTTCAGCTCCCCGCTAGGGCCTGTTCAGCTCCCCGCTAGGGCCTGTTCAGCTCCGCTAGGGCCTGTTCAGCTCCGCTAGGGCCTGTTCAGCTCCCCGCTAGGGCCTGTTCAGCTCCCCGCTAGGGCCTGTTCAGCTCCCCGCTAGGGCCTGTTCAGCTCCCCGCTAGGGCCTGTTCAGCTCCCCGCTAGGGCCTGTTCAGGAGGCTGAGTGCAATGTCTTTCAGGGTGGTCTTGTACAGGTGTGTACCTGGTCGTAGAGCGGTCCAAATCCAGTATGGGGTGATGATTCAGGTAAACATTGGGTTTTGAAGCACAGTCACAGGAAATGCTTGCGTTCACTCGCTGTATGATGGCAGGATGAAAGTATTTTTGTGGTAGCAGGGTGGAGATGACCACTCGTGTGTGGTGTGTGTGTGTGTGTGTGTGTGTGTGTGTGTGTGTGTGTGTGTGTGTGTGTGTGTGTGTGTGTGTGTGTGTGTGTGTGTGTGTGTTAGGGGAAAGTGGAAGAAGCGTTTTCAATCACTCCCTTGGGTGCTGTGGCCACCCTTTCCTAGTCGGTCCTCTGACAACAGCTTTAAGGGCACGCCTATTGTTTGGGCACAATAGTTTTACCACTCTGTTTCCTCATTCATGTATTTCCCATTTCAGTCTATAAGGAGTACAATCTGTGGCTTGTGTGTGTCCTCAGTGGGGGTTATTGGGGGTTGGGTGGGGGTCTGATGGTTCCTGTCTTGTCTGTCCTGCCTGTAGTCTGGGTCTGCAGAGGTCCCGTGTGGCTCAGTTGGTAGAGCATGGTGTTTGCAACGCCAGGGTTGTGGGTTCGATTCCCACGGGGGACCAGTACGGAGAAGGAAAAAAAAAAATGTATGAAATGTATGCATTCACTACTGTAAGTCGCTCTGGATAAGAGCGTCTGCTAAAAATGACTAAAATGTTTTTTTTTTTTTAAATGATGTAAAAATACAGAGGGCTGTTCTGTTGACTTATCCTGGGGGATGGCCAGATCTCATGAGTTCTTCTTTGTCACGTCTCAGCTTTTACCCATCCTCCTTCAGCTGGGCTGTTTTTTTTTTTCTTCTTCCCCCTCCCAGAGTGCAGATATTCATCTCCATCTGTCCGTGTCTGGTTGAGGGGGTGTTGTGCTGGTGTTGAAATGCTGTTGGACGTCTACCATCTCCAGCTGGCTGTATCCCTCATGTGAATGCTTCTTCTTGTATTGTTTTAGTGAAGGCTCAGGATTTTCTGGGTCTCTGTGTTTTTTTTGGGGGTTGGATAGGTTTCTCAATAATTTCTTTCTTAGGTTTTTTGTGTTCTTCGTCAAATCATTTGTCATTGTTGTTCATTTTCTTAGGTTGTCTGCTTGACATTTTTTTTGGGGGGGGGGGATTTGATAGGGAAATGCAGTGCATTCGGGAAGTATTCAAACCCCTTGACCTTTTCCACATTTTGTTAGGTTACAGCCTAATTAAAAAAATGTATTAAATACTTTTTTCCCCCTCATCAACCTACACACAATACCCCATAATAACAAAGCAAGACAGGTTTTTAGATTTTTGTTTTTTGCAAATGTAGTAAAAATGAACGTACTTTATTGACATCAGTATTCAGACCCTTTGCTATGAGACTCTAAATTGAGCTCAGGTTGCATCCTGTTTCCATTCATCATCCTTGAGTAGTTTCTACAACTTGATTGGATTCAACTTGTAGTAAATTCAATTGATTGGTCAGGGAGGTGACCAATAACCCAATGGTCACTCTGACAGAGGTCCAGAGTTCCTCTGTGGAGATGATTGTCCTTCTGGAAGGTTCTCCCATCTCTGCAGCACTCCACCAATCAGGCCTTTATGGTAGAGTACCCAGACGGAAGCCACTCCTCAGTAAAAGGCACATAACAGCCTGCTTGGAGTTTACCAAAAGGCACCTAAAGGACTGTCAGACCATGAGAAACAAGATTCTCTGGTCTCATGAAACCAAGATTGAACTCTTTGGCCTGAATGCCAAGCGTCACCTTGATGAAAACCTGCTCCAGACTGGGGCGAAGGTTCACCTTCTAACAGGACAATGACCCTAAGCACACAGCCAAGACAACGCAGGAGTGGCTTCAGGTCAAGTCTCTGAATGTCCTTGAGTGGCCCGGACTTGAACCCGATCGAACATCTCTGGAGAGACCTGAAAATAGCTCTGCAGCGACACTCCCCATCCAACCAGACAGAGCTTGAGAGGATCTGGAGAGAAGAATGGGAGAAACTCCCCAAATACATCTGTGCCAAGCTTGTCGACCAAGATTTTTTGTTGTCGGACACAGCCCTTGTGTGTGCACGTTTTGTGTTCTGTATTCAGTTTGACTTCTCCTGCAGGGCTCCATTGATTTTTTTCCCCCCCCATACAGCTGGGTCTGTCTGCTCCCTCTGCCCCTCCCCACCCACATGCATATTCATTAGCTCCAGGCTGAACAAAGCTCCGTCGTGGTTTCTTCATACTCACAGCACCCAGCAGCCTCTCACGCTGCCTCAGATACCTACAGCTACACTGTATGGTAGTGGAGATGTTTCCATCAGATCCCTGAGGGGTTTGTTCATCTGTTGCTGCCTCAGATACCTACAGCCACACTGTATGGTAAGTGGAGATGTTTCCATCAGATCCCTGAGTGGGTTGTTCATCTGTTGCTGCCTCTATTGTCCTGACTCCCCACCTAGCCGCTATTGTCATGGATAACACAATGATAACACATTTCCTGATTTATTACATTTATGTAAGTGTTGTGTTGGGCACACCATTACTGTAACTGATGTTACTGACTACTGATAGTTTCCACTTTCTTTCTTTCCTATTTGTCAAACCTTTCTACTCCTCAACTCTAAGTTCAGGATATTGTCCAGTTACTTATAACTGTGTAGCATAACGATGGACACCAACTCATTAACAAAGATCTGAACTATTTTATTTAACCTTTTATTTAACCTTTATTTAACCTTTATTTAACTAGGCAAGTCAGTTGAGAATAAAATCTTATATTGCAATGACGGCCTACACCGGCCAAACCCGGACAACGCCCGGACAACGCTGGGCCAATTGTGCACCGCCCTATGGGACGCCCAATCGCGTCCGGTTGTGATGCAGCCTGGAATCGAACCAGGGTGTCTGTAGTGATGCCATTACAGAAATGTATAGCTCTCTCCTTTTATTCTCTCTCTGTCCATCTTGGAATCCAGTCTTCTACCAGTTCCACTGGCTGACCGGGTAAGGAGTTTGTCCAGGGAATATACCAAGGCTGATGTACAAGACCGCCTGTGCTGCGCGTACACTATGGAGACAGGCTGAGGAGAGAGTTGGACAGGGAGGGAAGGGAGGCTGAGGAGAGAGTTGGACAGGGAGGGAAGGGAGGCTGAGGAGAGAGTTGGACAGGGAGGGAAGGGAGGCTGAGGAGAGAGTTGGACAGGGAGGGAAGGGAGGCTGAGGAGAGAGTTGGACAGGGAGGGAAGGGAGGACTTGTCTCAGGTGATGTACCTGTAGCAGTAAAGCTAACTAACTACCTGTTGTCTCTCTGTATCTCAGGTGATGTGCCTGCAGCAGTAAAGCTAACTACCTGTTGTCTCTCTGTATCTCAGGTGATGTGCCTGCAGCAGGGGGAGCTGAGCAGAGACAAGGTGTTTCCTATGCATCCCACCAGTATTAATGGAGTAGAGGACATGTCTACTCTGGCAGAACTACATGAAGCTGCCATCATGTACAACCTTTACCTGCGCTACCAGACGGACTGCATCTATGTAAGACACTGTTATAGTCTAACCCTACCAGACATTATCTACTGTATGTAAGACACTGTTATAGTCCAACCCTACCAGACAGACATTATCTACTGTATGTAAGACACTGTTATAGTCCAACCCTACCAGACAGACATTATCTACTGTATGTAAGACACTGTTATAGTCCAACCCTACCAGACAGACATTATCTACTGTATGTAAGACACTGTTATAGTCCAACCCTACCAGACATTATCTACTGTATGTAAGACACTGTTATAGTCCAACCCTACCAGACATTATCTACTGTATGTAAGACACTGTTATAGTCCAACCCTACCAGACAGACATTATCTACTGTATGTAAGACACTGTTATAGTCCAACCCTACCAGACATTATCTACTGTATGTAAGACACTGTTATAGTCTAACCCTACCAGACAGACATTATCTACTGTATGTAAGACACTGTTATAGTCTAACCCTACCAGACATTATCTACTGTATGTAAGACACTGTTATAGTCCAACCCTACCAGACAGACATTATCTACTGTATGTAAGACACTGTTATAGTCCAACCCTACCAGACAGACATTATCTACTGTATGTAAGACACTGTTATAGTCCAACCCTACCAGACATTATCTACTGTATGTAAGACACTGTTATAGTCCAACCCTACCAGACATTATCTACTGTATGTAAGACACTGTTATAGTCCAACCCTACCAGACATGATCTACTGTATGTAAGACACTGTTATAGTCTAACCCTACCAGACAGACATTATCTACTGTATGTAAGACACTGTTATAGTCCAACCCTACCAGACATTATCTACTGTATGTAAGACACTGTTATAGTCTAACCCTACCAGACATTATCTACTGTATGTAAGACACTGTTATAGTCTAACCCTACCAGACATTATCTACTGTATGTAAGACACTGTTATAGTCTAACCCTACCAGACATTATCTACTGTATGTAAGACACTGTTATAGTCCAACCCTACCAGACATGATCTACTGTATGTAAGACACTGTTATAGTCTAACCCTACCAGACATTATCTACTGTATGTAAGACACTGTTATAGTCCAACCCTACCAGACATTATCTACTGTATGTAAGACACTGTTATAGTCCAACCCTACCAGACATTATCTACTGTATGTAAGACACTGTTATAGTCTAACCCTACCAGACAGACATTATCTACTGTATGTAAGACACTGTTATAGTCTAACCATACCAGACATTATCTACTGTATGTAAGACACTGTTATAGTCTAACCCTACCAGACATTATCTACTGTATGTAAGACACTGTTATAGTCTAACCCTACCAGACATTATCTACTGTATGTAAGACACTGTTATAGTCCAACCCTACCAGACATTATCTACTGTATGAAAGACACTGTTATAGTCCAACCCTACCAGACATTATCTACTGTATGTAAGACACTGTTATAGTCCAACCCTACCAGACATTATCTACTGTATGTAAGACACTGTTATAGTCCAACCCTACCAGACATTATCTACTGTATGTAAGACACTGTTATAGTCCAACCCTACCAGACAGACATTATCTACTGTATGTAAGACACTGTTATAGTCCAACCCTACCAGACATTATCTACTGTATGTAAGACACTGTTATAGTCTAACCCTACCAGACATTATCTACTGTATGTAAGACACTGTTATAGTCCAACCCTACCAGACATTATCTACTGTATGTAAGACACTGTTATAGTCTAACCCTACCAGACAGACATTATCTACTGTATGTAAGACACTGTTATAGTCCAACCCTACCAGACAGACATTATCTACTGTATGTAAGACACTGTTATAGTCTAACCCTACCAGACATTATCTACTGTATGTAAGACACTGTTATAGTCTAACCCTACCAGACATTATCTACTGTATGTAAGACACTGTTATAGTCTTACCCTACCAGACATTATCTACTGTATGCAAGACACTGTTATAGTCTAACCCTACCAGACATTATCTACTGTATGTAAGACACTGTTATAGTCTAACCCTACCAGACAGACATGATCTACTGTATGTAAGACACTGTTATAGTCTAACCCTACCAGACAGACATGATCTACTGTATGTAAGACACTGTTATAGTCCAACCCTACCAGACATTATCTACTGTATGCAAGACACTGTTATAGTCTAACCCTACCAGACATTATCTACTGTATGTAAGACACTGTTATAGTCTAACCCTACCAGACAGACATGATCTACTGTATGTAAGACACTGTTATAGTCTAACCCTACCAGACATTATCTACTGTATGTAAGACACTGTTATAGTCTAACCCTACCAGACATTATCTACTGTATGTAAGACACTGTTATAATCCAACCCTACCAGACATTATCTACTGTATGTAAGACACTGTTATAGTCTAACCCTACCAGACATTATCTACTGTATGTAAGACACTGTTATAGTACAACCCTACCAGACAGACATTATCTACTGTATGTAAGACACTGTTATAGTCTAACCCTACCAGACAGACATTATCTACTGTATGTAAGACACTGATATAGTCCAACCCTACCAGACATTATCTACTGTATGTAAGACACTGTTATAGTCTAACCCTACCAGACATTATCTACTGTATGTAAGACACTGTTATAGTCCAACCCTACCAGACATTATCTACTGTATGTAAGACACTGTTATAGTCCAACCCTACCAGACATGATCTACTGTATGTAAGACACTGTTATAGTCTAACCCTACCAGACATTATCTACTGTATGTAAGACACTGTTATAGTCCAACCCTACCAGACAGGCATTATCTACTGTATGTAAGACACTGTTATAGTCTAACCCTACCAGACATTATCTACTGTATGTAAGACACTGTTATAGTCCAACCCTACCAGACATTATCTACTGTATGTAAGACACTGTTATAGTCCAACCCTACCAGACATTATCTACTGTATGTAAGACACTGTTATAGTCCAACCCTACCAGACATTATCTACTGTATGTAAGACACTGTTATAGTCTAACCCTACCAGACAGACATTATCTACTGTATGTAAGACACTGTTATAGTCTAACCCTACCAGACATTACCTACTGTATGTAAGACACTGTTATAGTACAACCCTACCAGACAGACATTATCTACTGTATGTAAGACACTGTTATAGTCTAACCCTACCAGACAGACATTATCTACTGTATGTAAGACACTGTTATAGTCCAACCCTACCAGACATTATCTACTGTATGTAAGACACTGTTATAGTCCAACCCTACCAGACATTATCTACTGTATGTAAGACACTGTTATAGTCCAACCCTACCAGACAGGCATTATCTACTGTATGTAAGACACTGTTATAGTCCAACCCTACCAGACAGGCATTATCTACTGTATGTAAGACACTGTTATGGTCTAACCCTACCAGACAGACATTATCTACTGTATGTAAGACACTGTTATAGTCTAACCCTACCAGACAGACATGATCTACTGTATGTAAGACACTGTTATAGTCCAACCCTACCAGACAGGCATTATCTACTGTATGTAAGACACTGTTATGGTCTAACCCTACCAGACAGACATTATCTACTGTATGTAAGACACTGTTATAGTCTAACCCTACCAGACAGACATGATCTACTGTATGTAAGACACTGTTATAGTCTAACCCTACCAGACATTATCTACTGTATGTAAGACACTGTTATAGTCCAACCCTACCAGACATTATCTACTGTATGTAAGACACTGTTATAGTCCAACCCTACCAGACATTATCTACTGTATGTAAGACACTGTTATAGTCTAACTTTACCAGACATTATCTACTGTATGTAAGACACTGTTATAGTCTAACCCTACCAGACAGACATTATCCTAATGTTTGGTATATACTCTCTGTGTGTTCTGTATACTGGTTCAGGTAATCTATATAATAACAATTATAGTGGGCGTCCTGAGTGGTGCAGTGGTCTAAGGCATTGCATCGCTAGCTGTGCCACTAGAGATTCTGGGTTCGAGTCCAGGCTCTGTCGCAGCCGGCCGCGACCGGGAGACACATGGGGCGGCGTACGATTTTGGCCCCCAGCGTCGTCCGGTTGAGTAGAGGGTTTTGCCGGCAGGGATGTCCTTGTCCCGTCGCTTTCTAGCGACTCCTGTGGCGGGCCGGGCGCAGTGCACTCTGACACGGTCCGCCAGGTGTTTCCTCGGACACAGTGGGGCAAGAAGCAGTGCGGCCTGGAGGACGTACGGGAGGAGTTGCAGCGATGAGACATGACTGTAATTACTAATTGGACACCACGAAATTGGGGAGGGAAAAAAATGTTTAAAAATAAATATATAAAAACAATTAAGATTTGTTCACAGCTTTTGCTCATTTGCATAGTTAATTGTTTATTTCATTTTACATTTTACATTTTAGTCATTTTAGCAGATGCTCTTATCCAGAGCGACTTACAGTAGTGAATGCATACATTTCATTTTTATTTTCTCTCCGTACTGGTCCCCCCGTGGGAATCGAACCAACAACCCTGGTTGTTGCAAACACCATGCTCTACCAACTGAGCCACACGGGACCACTACTCTTAAAAAGCCCTAGTTTCTGTCAGACCCACTGCATCATTTTTAAATTCTTCCTTCAGATTTGTCCATCAGCAGTCTCAGAAAACAGGTGTAGCGAAGGAAATGTTTTGTCTTCGTTATGGACATGAATGGGTTAAGTAAGAGAACTGGGCCATCGCTTGGTCAGCCCCCCCCCCCCCCCGTGTTAGAAAGTATTTGAGCTGGTCTTTGTACAATTCAATCATTTACACAATATCCAATATTGTTTGGTTTTACATAACCATGTTTAAATGTAACTTTCACTAGGCTGTGTGTAGACTGAGTGCAATGACTGACCCCCCCCCCAAAAACACATTTTACCGAGGCTGCTGGGTAATAACACAAGAAGTCAGTATTGATAATCCTTCCTTTGTTTTCCTCTCCTCCATCCCCCTTCCTCTATCCTCCCCTGTCTCCTCTCCTCTATCCTCCCCTGTCTCCTCTCCTCTATCCTCCCCTGTCTCCTCTCCTCTATCCTCCCCTGTCTCCTCTTCTCCTCTATCCTCCCCTGTCTCCTCTTCTCCTCTATCCTCCCCTGTCTCCTCTTCTCCTCTATCCTCCCTGTCTCGTCTCCTCTATCCTCCCCTGTCTCTTCTCCTCTATCCTCCCCTGTCTCCTCTCCTCTATCCTCCCCGGTCTCCTCTCCTCTATCCTCCCCGGTCTCCTCTCCTCCATCCTCCCTCTGTCTCCTCTTCTCCTCTATCCTCCTCTGTCTCCTCTTCTCCTCTAGCCTCCTCTGTCTCCTCCTCTCCTCTATCCTCCCCTGTCTCCTCTTCTCCTCTATCCTCCTCTGTCTCCTCTTCTCCTCTATCCTCCTCTGTCTCCTCCTCTCCTCTATCCTCCCCTGTCTCCTCTTCTC
>NC_138311.1:58202500-58207500 GCF_965601325.2 Salmo salar | reverse complement strand
ACATCACAATACTCCATAATGACGTCACAATACCCCATCATGACGTCACAATACCCCATCATGATGTCACAATACCCCATCATGACGTCACAATACCCTATAATGACATCACACTACCCCATAATGACATCACACTCACCCCATAATGACATCACACTACCCCATAATGACATCACAATACCCCATAATGACATCACAATACCCCATAATGACAAAGCGAAAACAGGTTTTTAGAAATGTTTGCAAAAACTGAAATATCACATTTACATAAGTATTCAGACCCTTTACTCAGTACTTTGTTGAAGCACCTTTGGCAGCGATTACAACCTCGAGTATTCTTGGGTATGACGCTACAAGCTTGGAACACCTGTATTTGGGGAGTTTCTCCCATTCTTCTCTGCAGATCCTCTCAAGCTCTGTCAGGTTGGATGGGGAGCGAAACCTGTCCATCCTCTGGCTGGGCCACTCAAGGACATTCAGAGACTTGTCCCGAAGCCACTCCTGCGTTGTCTTGGCTGTGTGCTTAGGGTCGTTGTCCTGTTGGAAGGTGAACCTTCACCCCAGTCTGAGGTCCTGAGCGCTCTGGCGCAGGTTTTCATCAAGGATCTCTCTGTACTTTGCTCCGTTTATCTTTCCCTCGATCCTGACTAGTCTCCCAGTCAATGCCGCTGAAAAACATCCCCACAGCATGATGCTGCCACCAGCATGCTTCACCGTAGGGATGGTGCCAGGTTTCCTCCAGACGTGACGCTTGGCATTCAGGCCAATGGGTTCAATCTTGGTTTCATCAGACCAGACAATCTTGCTTCTCATGGTCTGAGAGTCCTTTAGGTGCCTTTTGGCAAACTCCAAGCGGGCTGTCATGTCTTTTACTGAGGAGTGGCTTCCATCTGGCCACTCTACCATAAAGGCCTGATTGGTGGAGTGCTGCAGAGATGGGAGAACCATCCAGAAGGTCAACCATCTCCACAGAGGAACTCTGGAGCTCTGTCAGAGTGACCATTGGGTTCTTGGTCACCTCCCTGACCAAGGCCCTTCTCCTCCGATTGCTCAGTTTGGCCGGGCGGCCAGCTCTAGGAAGAGTCTTGGTGGTTCCAAACTTCTTCCATTTAAGAATGATGGAGGCCACTGTGTTCCTGGGGACCTTCAATGCTGCAGACATGTTTTGGTACCCTTCCCCAGATCTGTGCCTCAACACAATCCTGTCTCGGAGCTCTACGGACAATTCCTTCGACCTCATGGCTTGGTTTTTGCTCTGACGTGCACTGTCAACTGTGGCACCTTATATAGACAGGTGTGTGTCTTTCCAAATCATGTCCAATCAATTGAATTTACCACAGATGGACTCCAATCAAGTTGTAGAAACATCTCAAGGATGATCAATGGAAACAGGAAGCACCTGAGCTCAATTTAGAGTCTCATAGCAAAGGGTCTGAATACTTATGGAAATAAGGTATATCTGTTTTTTATTTTTATTCATTTGCAAACATTTCTAAAAACCTGTTTTTGCTTTGTCATTATTGGGTTATTGTGTGTAGATTGGTGAAGAACAACTTTTATTTATTTTAGAATAAAACTGTAACGTAACAAAATGTGGAATATGTCAAGGGCTCTGAATACTTTCCTAATGCGGGGCTGGTCATATCTGTGTGTCTGTCTCCAGTATAGAGTCAGTAGCAGGGCTGGTCATATCTGTGTGTCTGTCTCCAGTATAGAGTCAGTAGCAGGGCTGGTCATATCTGTGTGTCTGTCTCCAGTATAGAGTCAGTAGCAGGGCTGGTCATATCTGTGTGTCTGTCTCCAGTATAGAGTCAGTAGCAGGGCTGGTCATATCTGTGTGTCTGTCTCCAGTATAGAGTCAGTAGCAGGGCTGGTCATATCTGTGTGTCTGTCTCCAGTATAGAGTCAGTAGCAGGGCTGGTCATATCTGTGTGTCTGTCTCCAGTATAGAGTCAGTAGCAGGGCTGGTCATATCTGTGTGTCTGTCTCCAGTATAGAGTCAGTAGCAGGGCTGGTCATATCTGTGTGTCTGTCTCCAGTATAGAGTCAGTAGCAGGGCTGGTCATATCTGTGTGTCTGTCTGTCTCCAGTATAGAGTCAGTAGCGGGGCTGGTCATATCTGTGTGTCTGTCTCCAGTATAGAGTCAGTAGCAGGGCTGGTCATATCTGTGTGTCTGTCTCCAGTATAGAGTCAGTAGCAGGGCTGGTCATATCTGTGTGTCTGTCTCCAGTATAGAGTCAGTAGCAGGGCTGGTCATATCTGTGTGTCTGTCTCCAGTATAGAGTCAGTAGCAGGGCTGGTCATATCTGTGTGTCTGTCTCCAGTATAGAGTCAGTAGCAGGGCTGGTCATATCTGTGTGTCTGTCTCCAGTATAGAGTCAGTAGCAGGGCTGGTCATATCTGTGTGTCTGTCTCCAGTATAGAGTCAGTAGCAGGGCTGGTCATATCTGTGTGTCTGTCTCCAGTATAGAGTCAGTAGCAGGGCTGGTCATATCTGTGTGTCTGTCTCCAGTATAGAGTCAGTAGCAGGGCTGGTCATATCTGTGTGTCTGTCTCCAGTATAGAGTCAGTAGCAGGGCTGGTCATATCTGTGTGTCTGTCTCCAGTATAGAGTCAGTAGCAGGGCTGGTCATATCTGTGTGTCTGTCTGTCTCCAGTATAGAGTCAGTAGCGGGGCTGGTCATATCTGTGTGTCTGTCTCCAGTATAGAGTCAGTAGCAGGGCTGGTCATATCTGTGTGTCTGTCTCCAGTATAGAGTCAGTAGCAGGGCTGGTCATATCTGTGTGTCTGTCTCCAGTATAGAGTCAGTAGCAGGGCTGGTCATATCTGTGTGTCTGTCTGTCTCCAGTATAGAGTCAGTAGCAGGGCTGGTCATATCTGTGTGTCTGTCTCCAGTATAGAGTCAGTAGCAGGGCTGGTCATATCTGTGTCTCTGTCTCCAGTATAGAATCAGTAGCAGGGCTGGTCATATCTGTGTGTCTGTCTCCAGTATAGAGTCAGTAGCAGGGCTGGTCATATCTGTGTGTCTGTCTCCAGTATAGAGTCAGTAGCAGGGCTGGTCATATCTGTGTGTCTGTCTCCAGTATAGAGTCAGTAGCAGGGCTGGTCATATCTGTGTGTCTGTCTCCAGTATAGAGTCAGTAGCAGGGCTGGTCATATCTGTGTGTCTGTCTCCAGTATAGAGTCAGTAGCAGGGCTGGTCATATCTGTGTGTCTGTCTGTCTCCAGTATAGAGTCAGTAGCGGGGCTGGTCATATCTGTGTGTCTGTCTCCAGTATAGAGTCAGTAGCAGGGCTGGTCATATCTGTGTGTCTGTCTCCAGTATAGAGTCAGTAGCAGGGCTGGTCATATCTGTGTGTCTGTCTCCAGTATAGAGTCAGTAGCAGGGCTGGTCATATCTGTGTGTCTGTCTCCAGTATAGAGTCAGTAGCAGGGCTGGTCATATCTGTGTGTCTGTCTCCAGTATAGAGTCAGTAGCAGGGCTGGTCATATCTGTGTGTCTGTCTCCAGTATAGAGTCAGTAGCAGGGCTGGTCATATCTGTGTGTCTGTCTCCAGTATAGAGTCAGTAGCAGGGCTGGTCATATCTGTGTGTCTGTCTCCAGTATAGAGTCAGTAGCAGGGCTGGTCATATCTGTGTGTCTGTCTCCAGTATAGAGTCAGTAGCAGGGCTGGTCATATCTGTGTGTCTGTCTCCAGTATAGAGTCAGTAGCAGGGCTGGTCATATCTGTGTGTCTGTCTCCAGTATAGAGTCAGTAGCAGGGCTGGTCATATCTGTGTGTCTGTCTGTCTCCAGTATAGAGTCAGTAGCGGGGCTGGTCATATCTGTGTGTCTGTCTCCAGTATAGAGTCAGTAGCAGGGCTGGTCATATCTGTGTGTCTGTCTCCAGTATAGAGTCAGTAGCAGGGCTGGTCATATCTGTGTGTCTGTCTCCAGTATAGAGTCAGTAGCAGGGCTGGTCATATCTGTGTGTCTGTCTGTCTCCAGTATAGAGTCAGTAGCAGGGCTGGTCATATCTGTGTGTCTGTCTCCAGTATAGAGTCAGTAGCAGGGCTGGTCATATCTGTGTGTCTGTCTCCAGTATAGAGTCAGTAGCAGGGCTGGTCATATCTGTGTGTCTGTCTGTCTCCAGTATAGAGTCAGTAGCGGGGCTGGTCATATCTGTGTGTCTGTCTCCAGTATAGAGTCAGTAGCAGGGCTGGTCATATCTGTGTGTCTGTCTGTCTCCAGTATAGAGTCAGTAGCAGGGCTGGTCATATCTGTGTGTCTGTCTCCAGTATAGAGTCAGTAGCAGGGCTGGTCATATCTGTGTGTCTGTCTCCAGTATAGAGTCAGTAGCAGGGCTGGTCATATCTGTGTGTCTGTCTCCAGTATAGAGTCAGTAGCAGGGCTGGTCATATCTGTGTGTCTGTCTCCAGTATAGAGTCAGTAGCAGGGCTGGTCATATCTGTGTGTCTGTCTCCAGTATAGAGTCAGTAGCAGGGCTGGTCATATCTGTGTGTCTGTCTGTCTCCAGTATAGAGTCAGTAGCGGGGCTGGTCATATCTGTGTGTCTGTCTCCAGTATAGAGTCAGTAGCAGGGCTGGTCATATCTGTGTGTCTGTCTCCAGTATAGAGTCAGTAGCAGGGCTGGTCATATCTGTGTGTCTGTCTCCAGTATAGAGTCAGTAGCAGGGCTGGTCATATCTGTGTGTCTGTCTGTCTCCAGTATAGAGTCAGTAGCGGGGCTGGTCATATCTGTGTGTCTGTCTCCAGTATAGAGTCAGTAGCAGGGCTGGTCATATCTGTGTGTCTGTCTGTCTCCAGTATAGAGTCAGTAGCAGGGCTGGTCATATCTGTGTGTCTGTCTCCAGTATAGAGTCAGTAGCAGGGCTGGTCATATCTGTGTGTCTGTCTCCAGTATAGAGTCAGTAGCAGGGCTGGTCATATCTGTGTCTCTGTCTCCAGTATAGAGTCAGTAGCAGGGCTGGTCATATCTGTGTCTCTGTCTCCAGTAT
>NC_138311.1:58162500-58197500 GCF_965601325.2 Salmo salar | reverse complement strand
CTTCCTGTAGAGACTCCTACACTAGAGGACAGTTATAACACAGCATCCTAACCTTCCTGTAGAGACTCCTACACTAGAGGACAGTTATAACACAGCATCCTAACCTTCCTGTCGAGACTCCTACACTAGAGGACAGTTATAACACAGCATCCTAACCTTCCTGTAGAGACTCCTACACTAGAGGACAGTTATAACACAGCATCCTAACCTTCCTGTAGAGACTCCTACACTAGAGGACAGTTATAACACAGCATCCTAACCTTCCTGTCGAGACTCCTACACTAGAGGACAGTTATAACACAGCATCCTAACCTTCCTGTCGAGACTCCTACACTAGAGGACAGTTATAACACAGCATCCTAACCTTCCTGTAGAGACTCCTACACTAGAGGACAGTTATAACACAGCATCCTAACCTTCCTGTAGAGACTCCTACACTAGAGGACAGTTATAACACAGCATCCTAACCTTCCTGTAGAGACTCCTACACTAGAGGACAGTTTATAACACAGCATCCTAACCTTCCTGTAGAGACTCCTACACTAGAGGACAGTTATAACACAGCATCCTAACCTTCCTGTAGAGACTCCTACACTAGAGGACAGTTATAACACAGCATCCTGGTTTGCAACTGCACATGGGGACAAAGATCATACTTTTTTGAGAAATGTCCTCTGGTCTGATGAAACAAAAATAGAACTGTTTGGCCATAATGAACAGGAACACACACCAGTCCTATAATGTTAACAGGAACACACACCAGTCCTATAATGTTAACAGGAACACACACCAGTCCTATAATGTTAATGAACAGGAACACACACCAGTCCTATAATGTTAACAGGAACACACACCAGTCCTATAATGTTAACAGGAACACACACCAGGCCTATAATGTTAATGAACAGGAACACACACCAGTCCTATAATGTTAACAGGAACACACACCAGGCCTATAATGTTAACAGGAACACACACCAGTCCTATAATGTTAACAGGAACACACACCAGTCCTATAATGTTAACAGAAACACACACCAGTCCTATAATGTTAACAGGAACACACACCAGTCCTATAATGTTAACAGGAACACACACCAGTCCTATAATGTTAACAGGAACACACACCAGTCCTATAATGTTAACAGGAACACACACCAGTCCTATAATGTTAACAGGAACACACACCAGTCCTATAATGTTAACAGGAACACACACCAGTCCTATAATGTTAACAGGAACACACACCAGTGCTATAATGTTAACAGGAACACACACCAGTCCTATAATGTTAACAGGAACACACACCAGTCCTATAATGTTAACAGGAACACACACCAGTCCCATAATGTTAACAGGAACACACACCAGTCCTATAATGTTAACAGGAACACACACCAGTCCTATAATGTTAACAGGAACACACACCAGTCCTATAATGTTAACAGGAACACACACCAGTCCTATAATGTTAACAGGAACACACACCAGTCCTATAATGTTAACAGGAACACACACCAGTCCTATAATGTTAACAGGAACACACACCAGTCCTATAATGTTAATGAAATAATGTTAACAGGAACACACACCAGTCCTATAATGTTAACAGGAACACACACCAGTCCTATAATGTTAACAGGAACACACACCAGTCCTATAATGTTAACAGGAACACACACCAGTCCTATAATGTTAACAGGAACACACACCAGTCCTATAATGTTAACAGGAACACACACCAGTCCTATAATGTTAACAGGAACACACACCAGTCCTATAATGTTAATGAACAGGAACACACACCAGTCCAATAATGTTAACAGGAACACACACCAGTCCTATAATGTTAACAGGAACACACACCAGTCCTATAATGTTAACAGGAACACACACCAGTCCTATAATGTTAACAGGAACACACACCAGTCCTATAATGTTAATGAACAGGAACACACACCAGTCCTATAATGTTAATGAACAGGAACACACACCAGTCCTATAATGTTAACAGGAACACACACCAGTCCTATAATGTTAAGCAGGAACACACACCAGTCCTATAATGTTAAGCAGGAACACACACCAGTCCTATAATGTTAACAGGAACACACACCAGTCCTATAATGTTAATGAACAGGAACACACACCAGTCCTATAATGTTAATGAACAGGAACACACACCAGTCCCATAATGTTAATGACAGGAACACACACCAGTCCTATAATGTTAATGACAGGAACACACACCAGTCCTATAATGTTGACAGGAACACACACCAGTCCTATAATGTTAACAGGAACACACACCAGTCCTATAATGTTAACAGGAACACACACCAGTCCTATAATGTTAACAGGAACACACACCAGTCCTATAATGTTAACAGGAACACACACCAGTCCTATAATGTTAACAGGAACACACACCAGTCCCATAATGTTAATGAACAGGAACACACACCAGTCCTATAATGTTAACAGGAACACACACCAGTCCTATAATGTTAACAGGAACACACACCAGTCCCATAATGTTAATGACAGGAACACACACCAGTCCTATAATGTTAATGACAGGAACACACACCAGTCCTATAATGTTAATGACAGGAACACACACCAGTCCTATAATGTTAATGACAGGAACACACACCAGTCCTATAATGTTAATGACAGGAACACACACCAGTCCTATAATGTTAATGACAGGAACACACACCAGTCCTATAATGTTAACAGGAACACACACCAGTCCCATAATGTTAACAGGAACACACACCAGTCCTATAATGTTAATGAACAGGAACACACACCAGTCCTATAATGTTAACAGGAACACACACCAGTCCTATAATGTTAATGACAGGAACACACACCAGTCCTATAATGTTAATGAACTGGAACACACACCAGTCCTATAATGTTAACAGGAACACACACCAGTCCTATAATGTTAACAGGAACACACACCAGGCCTATAATGTTAACAGGAACACACACCAGTCCTATAATGTTAACAGGAACACACACCAGTCCAATAATGTTAACAGGAACACACACCAGGCCTATAATGTTAATGAACAGGAACACACACCAGTCCTATAATGTTAACAGGAACACACACCAGGCCTATAATGTTAATGAACAGGAACACACACCAGTCCTATAATGTTAACAGGAACACACACCAGTCCCATAATGTTAACAGGAACACACACCAGTCCTATAATGTTAACAGGAACACACACCAGTCCTATAATGTTAACAGGAACACACACCAGTCCTATAATGTTAACAGGAACACACACCAGTCCTATAATGTTAACAGGAACACACACCAGTCCTATAATGTTAACAGGAACACACACCAGTCCTATAATGTTAACAGGAACACACACCAGTCCTATAATGTTAACAGGAACACACACCAGTCCTATAATGTTAACAGGAACACACACCAGTCCTATAATGTTAACAGGAACACACACCAGTCCCATAATGTTAACAGGAACACACACCAGTCCTATAATGTTAACAGGAACACACACCAGTCCTATAATGTTAACAGGAACACACACCAGTCCTATAATGTTAACAGGAACACACACCAGTCCTATAATGTTAACAGGAACACACACCAGTCCTATAATGTTAACAGGAACACACACCAGTCCTATAATGTTAACAGGAACACACACCAGTCCTATAATGTTAATGAACAGGAACACACACCAGTCCTATAATGTTAATGAACAGGAACACACACCAGTCCTATAATGTTAATGAACAGGAACACACCAGTCCTATAATGTTAACAGGAACACACACCAGTCCTATAATGTTAACAGGAACACACACCAGTCCCATAATGTTAACAGGAACACACACCAGTCCTATAATGTTAATGACAGGAACACACACCAGTCCTATAATGTTAACAGGAACACACACCAGTCCTATAATGTTAACGAACAGGAACACACACCAGTCCTATAATGTTAACGAACAGGAACACACACCAGTCCTATAATGTTAACGAACAGGAACACACACCAGTCCTATAATGTTAATGACAGGAACACACACCAGTCCTATAATGTTAACAGGAACACACACCAGTCCTATAATGTTAACAGGAACACACACCAGGCCTATAATGTTAACAGGAACACACACCAGTCCTATAATGTTAACAGGAACACACACCAGTCCAATAATGTTAACAGGAACACACACCAGGCCTATAATGTTAATGAACAGGAACACACACCAGTCCTATAATGTTAACAGGAACACACACCAGGCCTATAATGTTAATGAACAGGAACACACACCAGTCCTATAATGTTAACAGGAACACACACCAGTCCCATAATGTTAACAGGAACACACACCAGTCCTATAATGTTAACAGGAACACACACCAGTCCTATAATGTTAACAGGAACACACACCAGTCCTATAATGTTAACAGAAACACACACCAGTCCTATAATGTTAACAGGAACACACACCAGTCCTATAATGTTAACAGGAACACACACCAGTCCTATAATGTTAACAGGAACACACACCAGTCCTATAATGTTAACAGGAACACACACCAGTCCTATAATGTTAACAGGAACACACACCAGTCCTATAATGTTAACAGGAACACACACCAGTCCTATAATGTTAACAGGAACACACACCAGTCCTACAATGTTAACAGGAACACACACCAGTCCTATAATGTTAACAGGAACACACACCAGTCCTATAATGTTAACAGGAACACACACCAGTCCTATAATGTTAACAGGAACACACACCAGTCCTATAATGTTAACAGGAACACACACCAGTCCCATAATGTTAACAGGAACACACACCAGTCCTATAATGTTAACAGGAACACACACCAGTCCTATAATGTTAACAGGAACACACACCAGTCCTATAATGTTAACAGGAACACACACCAGTCCTATAATGTTAACAGGAACACACACCAGTCCTATAATGTTAACAGGAACACACACCAGTCCTATAATGTTAACAGGAACACACACCAGTCCTATAATGTTAATGAACAGGAACACACACCAGTCCTATAATGTTAATGAACAGGAACACACACCAGTCCTATAATGTTAACAGGAACACACCAGTCCTATAATGTTAACAGGAACACACACCAGTCCTATAATGTTAACAGGAACACACACCAGTCCTATAATGTTAATGACAGGAACACACACCAGTCCTATAATGTTAATGACAGGAACACACACCAGTCCTATAATGTTAATGAACAGGAACACACACCAGTCCCATAATGTTAATGACAGGAACACACACCAGTCCTATAATGTTAATGACAGGAACACACACCAGTCCTATAATGTTAACAGGAACACACACCAGTCCCATAATGTTAACAGGAACACACACCAGTCCTATAATGTTAACAGGAACACACACCAGTCCTATAATGTTAACAGGAACACACACCAGGCCTATAATGTTAATGACAGGAACACACACCAGTCCTATAATGTTAACAGGAACACACACCAGTCCTATAATGTTAACAGGAACACACACCAGTCCTATAATGTTAACAGGAACACACACCAGTCCCATAATGTTAATGAACAGGAACACACACCAGTCCTATAATGTTAACAGGAACACACACCAGTCCTATAATGTTAATGACAGGAACACACACCAGTCCTATAATGTTAATGACAGGAACACACACCAGTCCTATAATGTTAATGAACAGGAACACACACCAGTCCTATAATGTTAATGAACAGGAACACACACCAGTCCTATAATGTTAACAGGAACACACACCAGTCCTATAATGTTAACAGGAACACACACCAGTCCCATAATGTTAATGACAGGAACACACACCAGTCCTATAATGTTAATGACAGGAACACACACCAGTCCTATAATGTTAATGACAGGAACACACACCAGTCCTATAATGTTAATGACAGGAACACACACCAGTCCTATAATGTTAATGACAGGAACACACACCAGTCCTATAATGTTAATGACAGGAACACACACCAGTCCTATAATGTTAATGACAGGAACACACACCAGTCCTATAATGTTAACAGGAACACACACCAGTCCCATAATGTTAACAGGAACACACACCAGTCCTATAATGTTAATGAACAGGAACACACACCAGTCCTATAATGTTAACAGGAACACACACCAGTCCTATAATGTTAATGAACAGGAACACACACCAGTCCTATAATGTTAATGAACTGGAACACACACCAGTCCTATAATGTTAACAGGAACACACACCAGTCCTATAATGTTAACAGGAACACACACCAGTCCAATAATGTTAACAGGAACACACACCAGTCCTATAATGTTAACAGGAACACACACCAGTCCTATAATGTTAACAGGAACACACACCAGTCCTATAATGTTAACAGGAACACACACCAGTCCTATAATGTTAACAGGAACACACACCAGGCCTATAATGTTAATGAACAGGAACACACACCAGTCCTATAATGTGAACAGGAACACACACCAGGCCTATAATGTTAATGAACAGGAACACACACCAGTCCTATAATGTTAACAGGAACACACACCAGTCCCATAATGTTAACAGGAACACACACCAGTCCTATAATGTTAACAGGAACACACACCAGTCCTATAATGTTAACAGGAACACACACCAGTCCTATAATGTTAACAGGAACACACACCAGTCCTATAATGTTAACAGGAACACACACCAGTCCTATAATGTTAACAGGAACACACACCAGTCCTATAATGTTAACAGGAACACACACCAGTCCTATAATGTTAACAGGAACACACACCAGTCCTATAATGTTAACAGGAACACACACCAGTCCTATAATGTTAATGAACAGGAACACACACCAGTCCTATAATGTTAATGAACAGGAACACACACCAGTCCTATAATGTTAATGAACAGGAACACACACCAGTCCTATAATGTTAACAGGAACACACACCAGTCCTATAATGTTAATGAACAGGAACACACACCAGTCCTATAATGTTAACGAACAGGAACACACACCAGTCCAATAATGTTAACAGGAACACACACCAGTCCTATAATGTTAACAGGAACACACACCAGTCCTATAATGTTAACAGGAACACACACCAGTCCTATAATGTTAACAGGAACACACACCAGTCCTATAATGTTAACAGGAACACACACCAGTCCTATAATGTTAACAGGAACACACACCAGTCCTATAATGTTAATGAACAGGAACACACACCAGTCCTATAATGTTAATGAACAGGAACACACCAGTCCTATAATGTTAACAGGAACACACACCAGTCCTATAATGTTAACAGGAACACACACCAGTCCTATAATGTTAACAGGAACACACACCAGTCCTATAATGTTAATGAACAGGAACACACACCAGTCCTATAATGTTAATGACAGGAACACACACCAGTCCTATAATGTTAATGACAGGAACACACACCAGTCCTATAATGTTAATGACAGGAACACACACCAGTCCTATAATGTTAACAGGAACACACACCAGTCCTATAATGTTAACAGGAACACACACCAGTCCTATAATGTTAACAGGAACACACACCAGTCCTATAATGTTAACAGGAACACACACCAGTCCTATAATGTTAACAGGAACACACACCAGTCCTATAATGTTAACAGGAACACACATCAGTCCTATAATGTTAATGAACAGGAACACACACCAGTCCTATAATGTTAATGAACTGGAACACACACCAGTCCTATAATGTTAATGAACTGGAACACACACCAGTCCTATAATGTTAATGAACTGGAACACACACCAGTCCTATAATGTTAACAGGAACACACACCAGTCCTATAATGTTAACAGGAACACACACCAGTCCTATAATGTTAACAGGAACACACACCAGTCCTATAATGTTAACAGGAACACACACCAGGCCTATAATGTTAACAGGAACACACACCAGTCCTATAATGTTAACAGGAACACACACCAGTCCCATAATGTTAACAGGAACACACACCAGTCCTATAATGTTAACAGGAACACACACCAGTCCTATAATGTTAACAGGAACACACACCAGTCCCATAATGTTAATGACAGGAACACACACCAGTCCTATAATGTTAATGACAGGAACACACACCAGTCCTATAATGTTAATGACAGGAACACACACCAGTCCTATAATGTTAACAGGAACACACACCAGTCCTATAATGTTAACAGGAACACACACCAGTCCTATAATGTTAACAGGAACACACACCAGTCCTATAATGTTAACAGGAACACACACCAGTCCTATAATGTTAACAGGAACACACACCAGTCCTATAATGTTAACAGGAACACACACCAGTCCCATAATGTTAATGACAGGAACACACACCAGTCCTATAATGTTAATGACAGGAACACACACCAGTCCTATAATGTTAATGACAGGAACACACACCAGTCCTATAATGTTAACAGGAACACACACCAGTCCTATAATGTTAATGACAGGAACACACACCAGTCCTATAATGTTAATGACAGGAACACACACCAGTCCTATAATGTTAACAGGAACACACACCAGTCCTATAATGTTAACAGGAACACACACCAGTCCTATAATGTTAACAGGAACACACACCAGTCCTATAATGTTAACAGGAACACACACCAGTCCCATAATGTTAATGAACAGGAACACACACCAGTCCTATAATGTTAACAGGAACACACACCAGTCCTATAATGAACAGGAACACACACCAGTCCTATAATGTTAACAGGAACACACACCAGTCCCATAATGTTAATGACAGGAACACACACCAGTCCTATAATGTTAATGACAGGAACACACACCAGTCCTATAATGTTAATGACAGGAACACACACCAGTCCTATAATGTTAATGACAGGAACACACACCAGTCCTATAATGTTAATGACAGGAACACACACCAGTCCTATAATGTTAACAGGAACACACACCAGTCCTATAATGTTAACAGGAACACACACCAGTCCTATAATGTTAACAGGAACACACACCAGTCCTATAATGTTAACAGGAACACACACCAGTCCTATAATGTTAACAGGAACACACACCAGTCCTATAATGTTAACAGGAACACACACCAGTCCTATAATGTTAACAGGAACACACACCAGTCCCATAATGTTAATGAACAGGAACACACACCAGTCCCATAATGTTAACAGGAACACACACCAGTCCCATAATGTTAATGAACAGGAACACACACCAGTCCTATAATGTTAACAGGAACACACACCAGTCCCATAATGTTAATGAACAGGAACACACACCAGTCCCATAATGTTAACAGGAACACACACCAGTCCTATAATGTTAACAGGAACACACACCATTTTTTTAAATAGAACAACAATCATTAGGAATTGTTAATTATCAATTACTATGTCAATAGTTTGTGTGCGTGCTTGCTTCAGCTGACTGCGTGCTTGCTTCAGCTGTCTGCGTGCTTGCTTCAGCTGTCTGCGTGCTTGCCTCAGCTGTCTGCGTGCTTGCCTCAGCTGTCTGCGTGCTTGCCTCAGCTGTCTGCGTGCTTGCCTCAGCTGTCTGCGTGCTTGCCTCAGCTGTCTGCGTGCTTGCCTCAGCTGTCTAAAGTTATTTTGTGTCTGTGTTCCAGAGCTGTACTTCCTGACAGAGGGCCCAGAGTCGTACCACTACCTGAGTCAGTCTGGCTGTGTGAAGGACAGGAGTCTAGATGACCTGAAGCTATATGACAGTGTAATGGTGAGATTGACTGGTCTATTTGTTGTAGCTCTGTGGGTTGTAGCTCTGTGGGTTGTGGCTCTGTGGGTTGTGGCTCTGTGGGTTGTGGCTCTGTGGGTTGTAGCTCTGTGGGTTGTAGCTCTGTGGGTTGTAGCTCTGTGGGTTGTAGCTCTGTGGGTTGTAGCTCTGTGGGTTGTAGCTCTGTGGGTTGTAGCTCTATATGTTGTAGAGTCAGTCTGAAGGACAGGAGTCTAGATGACCTGAAGCTATATGACAGTGTTATGGTGAGATTGACTGGTCTGTATGGTCAGGGCTACATGCTGTACCTTATCATACTGCCACCAGAGGGCGCCATAACCATTATTAAAAACTACAGGCCCAGCCTTTATGGACACGGTCTATGAGACCAGCAAACATGTAAACATATGGGCCTGTTTTCAACAAACCTCTCAGAGTAGGAGTGCTGATCTAGGAACAGGTCCCATCTGTCCATGTGGTCTGTTTCATTCAGGTCTCTCAACCAGTCTGTGTTCAGCAGGTCTCTCAACCAGTCTGCGTTCAGCAGGTCTCTCAACCAGTCTGCGTTCAGCAGGTCTCTCAACCAGTCTGCGTTCAGCAGGTCTCTCAACCAGTCTGTGTTCAGCAGGTCTCTCAACCAGTCTGTGTTCAGTAGGTCTCTCAACCAGTCTCTGTCTCTGCTGCCACCAGGAGGCTCTGAAGGTGATGCAGTTCAGCGAGGAGGAGATACGTGACGTCTTCAAGCTGCTGTCTGCTGTTCTTCTGATGGGGAACATAGAGTTCATGACCGCAGGAGGAGCACAGATCACCTCTAAAGGAGGTGAGTAGAGAGCCTCTTTCCACATGTTCTCTGCAGATCTTGACAGGGAGGATGGTTCTGCAGATCTTGACAGGGAGGATGGTTCTGCAGATCTTGACAGGGAGGATGGTTCTGCAGATCTTGACAGGGAGGATGGTTCTGCAGATCTTGACAGGAGGATGGTTCTGCAGATCTTGACAGGGAGGATGGTTCTGCAGATCTTGACAGGGAGGATGGTTCTGCAGATCTTGACAGGGAGGATGGTTCTGCAGATCTTGACAGGGAGGATGGTTCTGCAGATCTTGACAGGGAGGATGGTTCTGCAGATCTTGACAGGGAGGATGGTTTTGCAGATCTTGACAGGGAGGATGGTTCTGCAGATCTTGACAGGGAGGATGGTTTTGCAGATCTTGACAGGGAGGATGGTTCTGCAGATCTTGACAGGGAGGATGGTTCTGCAGATCTTGACAGGGAGGATGGTTCTGCAGATCTTGACAGGGAGGATGGTTCTGCAGATCTTGACAGGGAGGATGGTTCTGCAGGTCTTGACAGGGAGGATGGTTCTGCAGATCTTGACAGGGAGGATGGTTCTGCAGATCTTGACAGGGAGGATGGTTCTGCAGATCTTGACAGGGAGGATGGTTCTGCAGATCTTGACAGGGAGGATGGTTCTGCAGGTCTTGACAGGGAGGATGGTTCTGCAGGTCTTGACAGGGAGGATGGTTCTGCAGGTCTTGACAGGGAGGATGGTTCTGCAGGTCTTGACAGGGAGGATGGTTCTGCAGATCTTGACAGGGAGGATGGTTCTGCAGATCTTGACAGGGAGGATGGTTCTGCAGATCTTGACAGGGAGGATGGTTATGCAAATCTTGACAGGGAGGATGGTTCTGCAGATCTTGACAGGGAGGATGGTTCTGCAGATCTTGACAGGGAGGATGGTTCTGCAGGTCTTGACAGGGAGGATGGTTCTGCAGATCTTGACAGGGAGGATGGTTCTGCAGGTCTTGACAGGGAGGATGGTTCTGCCACCTTCATCCTCAACCCCGTCCCTCCCGAGGGAAGCGTGGCGAGAGAACGCTGAACAACGCCCAGTAACATGCTCTTAGAATTCCTTTGTTACCCTGGTTCTCTCGTCTGACCCCATTTCCAGAGCACCACCAGGAACAAATCCACACGTGTTAATGTTGGATCTAGTAACAAGCGTGTGGTGTTAATACCAGGAATAAGAATAAACCTCAACGCTTTATTCCACACAGCAATCGGCTCCACCTCGTTCCTTAATTATTCTGTCCAAACTGCTCGGAGAATGTGTCAGTCCAGTGATACTGTTTAATCTACTGTCCCCCCTCTCTCTAGCCGTCTCTGTCTTTCTCTAGCCGTCTCTGTCTGTCTCTAGCCGTCTCTGTCTGTCTCTAGCCGTCACTGTCTGTCTCTACTGGTCACTGTCTGTCTCTAGCCGTCTCTGTCTGTCTCTAGCCGTCACTGTCTGTCTCTACTGGTCACTGTCTGTCTCTAGCCGTCACTGTCTGTCTCTGGCCGTCACTGTCTGTCTCTGGCCGTCACTGTCTGTCTCTAGCCGTCACTGTCTGTCTCTCTAGCCGTCACTGTCTGTCTCTACTGGTCACTGTCTGTCTCTACTGGTCACTGTCTGTCTCTAGCCGTCACTGTCTGTCTCTAGCCGTCACTGTCTGTCTCTCTGGCCGTCACTGTCTGTCTCTCTGGCCGTCACTGTCTGTCTCTAGCCGTCACTGTCTGTCTCTAGCCGTCACTGTCTGTCTCTAGCCGTCACTGTCTGTCTCTACTGGTCACTGTCTGTCTCTGGCCGTCACTGTCTGTCTCTAGCCGTCACTGTCTGTCTCTACTGGTCACTGTCTGTCTCTAGCCGTCACTGTCTGTCTCTACTGGTCACTGTCTGTCTCTACTGGTCACTGTCTGTCTCTACTGGTCACTGTCTGTCTCTAGCCGTCACTGTCTGTCTCTAGCCGTCACTGTCTGTCTCTCTGGCCGTCACTGTCTGTCTCTAGCCATCACTGTCTGTCTCTAGCCGTCACTGTCTGTCTCTACTGGTCACTGTCTGTCTCTCTAGCCGTCACTGTCTGTCTCTAGCCGTCACTGTCTGTCTCTGGCCGTCACTGTCTGTCTCTAGCCGTCACTGTCTGTCTCTCTAGCCGTCACTGTCTGTCTCTACTGGTCACTGTCTGTCTCTACTGGTCACTGTCTGTCTCTAGCCGTCACTGTCTGTCTCTAGCCGTCACTGTCTGTCTCTCTGGCCGTCACTGTCTGTCTCTAGCCGTCACTGTCTGTCTCTGGCCGTCACTGTCTGTCTCTAGCCGTCACTGTCTGTCTCTCTAGCCGTCACTGTCTGTCTCTGGCCGTCACTGTCTGTCTCTACTGGTCACTGTCTGTCTCTCTAGCCGTCACTGTCTGTCTCTCTAGCCGTCACTGTCTGTCTCTAGCCGTCACTGTCTGTCTCTAGCCGTCACTGTCTGTCTCTAGCCGTCACTGTCTGTCTCTACTGGTCACTGTCTGTCTCTAGCCGTCACTGTCTGTCTCTACTGGTCACTGTCTGTCTCTCTAGCCGTCACTGTCTGTCTCTGGCCGTCACTGTCTGTCTCTAGCCGTCACTGTCTGTCTCTCTAGCCGTCACTGTCTGTCTCTGGCCGTCACTGTCTGTCTCTACTGGTCACTGTCTGTCTCTAGCCGTCACTGTCTGTCTCTCTAGCCGTCACTGTCTGTCTCTACTGGTCACTGTCTGTCTCTAGCAGTCACTGTCTCTCTGGCCGTCACTGTCTGTCTCTACTGGTCACTGTCTGTCTCTAGCCGTCACTGTCTGTCTCTGGCCGTCACTGTCTGTCTCTAGCCGTCACTGTCTGTCTCTAGCCGTCACTGTCTGTCTCTGGCCGTCACTGTCTGTCTCTAGCCGTCACTGTCTGTCTCTCTAGCCGTCACTGTCTGTCTCTGGCCGTCACTGTCTGTCTCTACTGGTCACTGTCTGTCTCTAGCCGTCACTGTCTGTCTCTACTGGTCACTGTCTGTCTCTAGCCGTCTCTGTCTGTCTCTGGCCGTCACTGTCTGTCTCTGGCCGTCACTGTCTGTCTCTAGCCGTCACTGTCTGTCTCTAGCCGTCACTGTCTGTCTCTGGCCGTCACTGTCTGTCTCTAGCCGTCACTGTCTGTCTCTAGCCGTCTCTGTCTGTCTCTCTAGCCGTCACTGTCTGTCTCTACTGGTCACTGTCTGTCTCTCTAGCCGTCACTGTCTGTCTCTAGCCGTCACTGTCTGTCTCTAGCCGTCACTGTCTGTCTCTCTAGCCGTCACTGTCTGTCTCTCTAGCCGTCACTGTCTGTCTCTAGCCGTCACTGTCTGTCTCTGGCCGTCTCTGTCTGTCTCTGGCCGTCTCTGTCTGTCTCTGGCCGTCTCTGTCTGTCTCTGGCCGTCACTGTCTCTCTCTAGCCGTCTCTGTCTGTCTCTGGCCGTCACTGTCTGTCTCTCTAGCCGTCACTGTCTGTCTCTAGCCGTCTCTGTCTGTCTCTACTGGTCACTGTCTGTCTCTCTAGCCGTCACTGTCTGTCTCTGGCCGTCTCTGTCTGTCTCTGGCCGTCACTGTCTGTCTCTCTAGCCGTCACTGTCTGTCTCTAGCCGTCTCTGTCTGTCTCTACTGGTCACTGTCTGTCTCTAGCCGTCACTGTCTGTCTCTCTAGCCGTCACTGTCTGTCTCTACTGGTCACTGTCTGTCTCTCTGGCCGTCACTGTCTGTCTCTACTGGTCACTGTCTGTCTCTCTGGCCGTCACTGTCTGTCTCTACTGGTCACTGTCTGTCTCTAGCCGTCACTGTCTGTCTCTGGCCGTCACTGTCTGTCTCTACTGGTCACTGTCTGTCTCTACTGGTCACTGTCTGTCTCTCTGGCCGTCACTGTCTGTCTCTCTAGCCGTCACTGTCTGTCTCTCTAGCCGTCACTGTCTGTCTCTGGCCGTCACTGTCTGTCTCTCTGGCCGTCACTGTCTGTCTCTCTAGCCGTCACTGTCTGTCTCTAGCAGTCACTGTCTGTCTCTAGCAGTCACTGTCTGTCTCTAGCCGTCACTGTCTGTCTCTAGCCGTCACTGTCTGTCTCTAGCCGTCACTGTCTGTCTCTAGCCATCACTGTCTGTCTCTAGCCGTCACTGTCTGTCTCTAGCAGTCACTGTCTGTCTCTACTGGTCACTGTCTGTCTCTGGCCGTCACTGTCTGTCTCTAGCCGTCACTGTCTGTCTCTAGCCGTCTCTGTCTGTCTCTCTAGCCGTCACTGTCTGTCTCTACTGGTCACTGTCTGTCTCTCTAGCCGTCACTGTCTGTCTCTAGCCGTCACTGTCTGTCTCTAGCCGTCACTGTCTGTCTCTCAGCCGTCACTGTCTGTCTCTCTAGCCGTCACTGTCTGTCTCTCAGCCGTCACTGTCTGTCTCTGGCCGTCTCTGTCTGTCTCTGGCCGTCTCTGTCTGTCTCTGGCCGTCACTGTCTCTCTCTAGCCGTCTCTGTCTGTCTCTGGCCGTCACTGTCTGTCTCTCTAGCCGTCACTGTCTGTCTCTAGCCGTCTCTGTCTGTCTCTACTGGTCACTGTCTGTCTCTCTAGCCGTCACTGTCTGTCTCTGGCCGTCTCTGTCTGTCTCTGGCCGTCTCTGTCTGTCTCTGGCCGTCACTGTCTGTCTCTCTAGCCGTCACTGTCTGTCTCTAGCCGTCTCTGTCTGTCTCTACTGGTCACTGTCTGTCTCTAGCCGTCACTGTCTGTCTCTAGCCGTCACTGTCTGTCTCTCTAGCTGTCACTGTCTGTCTCTACTGGTCACTGTCTGTCTCTCTGGCCGTCACTGTCTGTCTCTACTGGTCACTGTCTGTCTCTCTGGCCGTCACTGTCTGTCTCTACTGGTCACTGTCTGTCTCTAGCCGTCACTGTCTGTCTCTGGCCGTCACTGTCTGTCTCTACTGGTCACTGTCTGTCTCTACTGGTCACTGTCTGTCTGTCTGGCCGTCACTGTCTGTCTCTCGGCCGTCACTGTCTGTCTCTCTAGCCGTCACTGTCTGTCTCTCTAGCCGTCACTGTCTGTCTCTGGCCGTCACTGTCTGTCTCTCTGGCCGTCACTGTCTGTCTCTCTAGCCGTCACTGTCTGTCTCTAGCAGTCACTGTCTGTCTCTAGCCGTCACTGTCTGTCTCTAGCCGTCACTGTCTGTCTCTAGCCGTCACTGTCTGTCTCTAGCCGTCACTGTCTGTCTCTAGCAGTCACTGTCTGTCTCTACTGGTCACTGTCTGTCTCTGGCCGTCACTGTCTGTCTCTAGCCGTCACTGTCTGTCTCTAGCCGTCACTGTCTGTCTCTAGCCGTCACTGTCTGTCTCTACTGGTCACTGTCTGTCTCTACTGGTCACTGTCTGTCTCTACTGGTCACTGTCTGTCTCTACTGGTCACTGTCTGTCTCTACTGGTCACTGTCTGTCTCTACTGGTCACTGTCTGTCTCTACTGGTCACTGTCTGTCTCTGGCCGTCACTGTCTGTCTCTGGCCGTCACTGTCTGTCTCTGGCCGTCACTGTCTGTCTCTAGCCGTCACTGTCTGTCTCTGGCCGTCACTGTCTGTCTCTAGCCGTCACTGTCTGTCTCTCTAGCCGTCACTGTCTGTCTCTCTAGCCGTCTCTGTCTGTCTCTCTAGCCGTCACTGTCTGTCTCTAGCCGTCACTGTCTGTCTCTAGCCGTCACTGTCTGTCTCTCTAGCCGTCTCTGTCTGTCTCTCTAGCCGTCACTGTCTGTCTCTCTAGCCGTCTCTGTCTGTCTCTCTAGCCGTCACTGTCTGTCTCTCTAGCCGTCTCTGTCTGTCTCTCTAGCCGTCTCTGTCTGTCTCTCTAGCCGTCACTGTCTGTCTCTGTCTGTCTCTCTAGCCGTCACTGTCTGTCTCTGGCCGTCTCTGTCTGTCTCTCTAGCCGTCACTGTCTGTCTCTAGCCGTCACTGTCTGTCTCTAGCCGTCACTGTCTGTCTCTCTAGCCGTCACTGTCTGTCTCTCTAGCCGTCACTGTCTGTCTCTAGCCGTCACTGTCTGTCTCTACTGGTCACTGTCTGTCTCTAGCCGTCACTGTCTGTCTCTACTGGTCACTGTCTGTCTCTAGCCGTCACTGTCTGTCTCTACTGGTCACTGTCTGTCTCTCTAGCCGTCACTGTCTGTCTCTAGCCGTCACTGTCTGTCTCTAGCCGTCACTGTCTGTCTCTCTAGCCGTCACTGTCTGTCTCTACTGGTCACTGTCTGTCTCTACTGGTCACTGTCTGTCTCTACTGGTCACTGTCTGTCTCTAGCCGTCACTGTCTGTCTCTCTAGCCGTCACTGTCTGTCTCTACTGGTCACTGTCTGTCTCTGGCCGTCACTGTCTGTCTCTGGCCGTCACTGTCTGTCTCTCTAGCCGTCACTGTCTGTCTCTAGCCGTCACTGTCTGTCTCTAGCCGTCACTGTCTGTCTCTCTAGTCGTCACTTTCTGTCTCTCTAGCGGTCACTGTCTGTCTCTATCCGTCACTGTCTGTCTCTGGCCGTCACTGTCTGTCTCTACTGGTCACTGTCTGTCTCTAGCAGTCACTGTCTGTCTCTAGCCGTCACTGTCTGTCTCTCTAGCCGTCTCTGTCTGTCTCTCTAGCCGTCACTGTCTGTCTCTCTAGCCGTCACTGTCTGTCTCTAGCCGTCACTGTCTGTCTCTCTAGCCGTCACTGTCTGTCTCTAGCCGTCACTGTCTGTCTCTGGCCGTCACTGTCTGTCTCTGGCCGTCACTGTCTGTCTCTAGCCGTCACTGTCTGTCTCTAGCCGTCACTGTCTGTCTCTCTAGCCGTCACTGTCTGTCTCTAGCCGTCACTGTCTGTCTCTCTAGCCGTCACTGTCTGTCTCTGGCCGTCACTGTCTGTCTCTACTGGTCACTGTCTGTCTCTGGCCGTCACTGTCTGTCTCTACTGGTCACTGTCTGTCTCTAGCCGTCACTGTCTGTCTCTAGCCGTCTCTGTCTGTCTCTAGCCGTCACTGTCTGTCTCTAGCCGTCTCTGTCTGTCTCTGGCCGTCACTGTCTGTCTCTCTAGCCGTCACTGTCTGTCTCTAGCCGTCTCTGTCTGTCTCTACTGGTCACTGTCTGTCTCTCTAGCCGTCACTGTCTGTCTCTGGCCGTCTCTGTCTGTCTCTGGCCGTCTCTGTCTGTCTCTGGCCGTCACTGTCTGTCTCTCTAGCCGTCACTGTCTGTCTCTAGCCGTCTCTGTCTGTCTCTAGCCGTCACTGTCTGTCTCTAGCCGTCACTGTCTGTCTCTCTAGCCGTCACTGTCTGTCTCTACTGGTCACTGTCTGTCTCTCTGGCCGTCACTGTCTGTCTCTACTGGTCACTGTCTGTCTCTCTGGCCGTCACTGTCTGTCTCTACTGGTCACTGTCTGTCTCTAGCCGTCACTGTCTGTCTCTGGCCGTCACTGTCTGTCTCTACTGGTCACTGTCTGTCTCTACTGGTCACTGTCTGTCTCTCTGGCCGTCACTGTCTGTCTCTCTAGCCGTCACTGTCTGTCTCTGGCCGTCACTGTCTGTCTCTCTGGCCGTCACTGTCTGTCTCTCTAGCCGTCACTGTCTGTCTCTGGCCGTCACTGTCTGTCTCTAGCCGTCACTGTCTGTCTCTAGCCGTCACTGTCTGTCTCTAGCCGTCACTGTCTGTCTCTAGCAGTCACTGTCTGTCTCTACTGGTCACTGTCTGTCTCTACTGGTCACTGTCTGTCTCTACTGGTCACTGTCTGTCTCTACTGGTCACTGTCTGTCTCTACTGGTCACTGTCTGTCTCTGGCCGTCACTGTCTGTCTCTGGCCGTCACTGTCTGTCTCTACTGGTCACTGTCTGTCTCTACTGGTCACTGTCTGTCTCTACTGGTCACTGTCTGTCTCTGGCCGTCACTGTCTGTCTCTAGCCGTCACTGTCTGTCTCTCTAGCCGTCTCTGTCTGTCTCTCTAGCCGTCACTGTCTGTCTCTCTAGCCGTCTCTGTCTGTCTCTCTAGCCGTCACTGTCTGTCTCTCTAGCCGTCTCTGTCTGTCTCTCTAGCCGTCACTGTCTGTCTCTGGCCGTCTCTGTCTGTCTCTCTAGCCGTCACTGTCTGTCTCTAGCCGTCACTGTCTGTCTCTAGCCGTCTCTGTCTGTCTCTCTAGCCGTCACTGTCTGTCTCTAGCCGTCACTGTCTGTCTCTACTGGTCACTGTCTGTCTCTCTAGCCGTCACTGTCTGTCTCTCTAGCCGTCACTGTCTGTCTCTAGCCGTCACTGTCTGTCTCTACTGGTCACTGTCTGTCTCTCTAGCCGTCACTGTCTGTCTCTAGCCGTCACTGTCTGTCTCTGGCCGTCACTGTCTGTCTCTAGCCGTCTCTGTCTGTCTCTACTGGTCACTGTCTGTCTCTAGCCGTCACTGTCTGTCTCTAGCCGTCACTGTCTGTCTCTACTGGTCACTGTCTGTCTCTAGCCGTCACTGTCTGTCTCTAGCCGTCACTGTCTGTCTCTACTGGTCACTGTCTGTCTCTAGCCGTCACTGTCTGTCTCTCTAGCCGTCACTGTCTGTCTCTACTGGTCACTGTCTGTCTCTCTAGCCGTCACTGTCTGTCTCTAGCCGTCACTGTCTGTCTCTACTGGTCACTGTCTGTCTCTCTGGCCGTCACTGTCTGTCTCTACTGGTCACTGTCTGTCTCTACTGGTCACTGTCTGTCTCTGGCCGTCACTGTCTGTCTCTACTGGTCACTGTCTGTCTCTACTGGTCACTGTCTGTCTCTACTGGTCACTGTCTGTCTCTGGCCGTCACTGTCTGTCTCTCTGGCCGTCACTGTCTGTCTCTCTAGCCGTCACTGTCTGTCTCTAGCCGTCACTGTCTGTCTCTAGCCGTCACTGTCTGTCTCTCTAGCCGTCACTGGTCTGTCCTCTCTAGCCGTCACTGTCTGTCTCTAGCCGTCACTGTCTGTCTCTAGCAGTCACTGTCTGTCTCTACTGGTCACTGTCTGTCTCTACTGGTCACTGTCTGTCTCTACTGGTCACTGTCTGTCTCTACTGGTCACTGTCTGTCTCTACTGGTCACTGTCTGTCTCTAGCCGTCACTGTCTGTCTCTAGCCGTCACTGTCTGTCTCTAGCCGTCACTGTCTGTCTCTAGCAGTCACTGTCTGTCTCTACTGGTCACTGTCTGTCTCTACTGGTCACTGTCTGTCTCTACTGGTCACTGTCTGTCTCTAGCCGTCACTGTCTGTCTCTCTAGCCGTCACTGTCTGTCTCTACTGGTCACTGTCTGTCTCTGGCCGTCACTGTCTGTCTCTCTAGCCGTCACTGTCTGTCTCTAGCCGTCACTGTCTGTCTCTAGCCGTCACTGTCTGTCTCTAGCCGTCACTGTCTGTCTCTACTGGTCACTGTCTGTCTCTGGCCGTCACTGTCTGTCTCTCTAGCCGTCACTGTCTGTCTCTAGCCGTCACTGTCTGTCTCTAGCCGTCACTGTCTGTCTCTCTAGCCGTCACTGTCTGTCTCTCTAGCGGTCACTGTCTGTCTCTATCCGTCACTGTCTGTCTCTGGCCGTCACTGTCTGTCTCTACTGGTCACTGTCTGTCTCTAGCAGTCACTGTCTGTCTCTAGCCGTCACTGTCTGTCTCTCTAGCCGTCTCTGTCTGTCTCTCTAGCCGTCACTGTCTGTCTCTAGCCGTCACTGTCTGTCTCTGGCCGTCACTGTCTGTCTCTGGCCGTCACTGTCTGTCTCTGGCCGTCACTGTCTGTCTCTGGCCGTCACTGTCTGTCTCTCTAGCCGTCACTGTCTGTCTCTGGCCGTCACTGTCTGTCTCTACTGGTCACTGTCTGTCTCTATCCGTCACTGTCTGTCTCTAGCCGTCACTGTCTGTCTCTACTGGTCACTGTCTGTCTCTCTAGCCGTCACTGTCTGTCTCTCTGGCCGTCACTGTCTGTCTCTAGCCGTCACTGTCTGTCTCTCTAGCCGTCACTGTCTGTCTCTGGCCGTCACTGTCTGTCTCTGGCCGTCACTGTCTGTCTCTAGCCGTCACTGTCTGTCTCTGGCCGTCACTGTCTGTCTCTGGCCGTCACTGTCTGTCTCTAGCCGTCACTGTCTGTCTCTCTAGCCGTCACTGTCTGTCTCTCTGGCCGTCACTGTCTGTCTCTAGCCGTCACTGTCTGTCTCTCTAGCCGTCACTGTCTGTCTCTCTGGCCGTCACTGTCTGTCTCTAGCCGTCACTGTCTGTCTCTGGCCGTCACTGTCTGTCTCTGGCCGTCACTGTCTGTCTCTACTGGTCACTGTCTGTCTCTAGCCGTCACTGTCTGTCTCTCTAGCCGTCACTGTCTGTCTCTAGCTGTCACTGTCTGTCTCTCTAGCCGTCACTGTCTGTCTCTAGCCGTCACTGTCTGTCTCTAGCCGTCACTGTCTGTCTCTACTGGTCACTGTCTGTCTCTAGCCGTCACTGTCTGTCTCTCTAGCCGTCACTGTCTGTCTCTCTAGCCGTCACTGTCTGTCTCTCTAGCCGTCACTGTCTGTCTCTCTAGCCGTCACTGTCTGTCTCTCTAGCCGTCACTGTCTGTCTCTAGCCGTCACTGTCTGTCTCTACTGGTCACTGTCTGTCTCTACTGGTCACTGTCTGTCTCTAGCCGTCACTGTCTGTCTCTCTAGCCGTCACTGTCTGTCTCTGGCCGTCACTGTCTGTCTCTACTGGTCACTGTCTGTCTCTGGCCGTCACTGTCTGTCTCTACTGGTCACTGTCTGTCTCTCTAGCCGTCACTGTCTGTCTCTGGCCGTCACTGTCTGTCTCTAGCCGTCACTGTCTGTCTCTACTGGTCACTGTCTGTCTCTAGCCGTCACTGTCTGTCTCTCTAGCCGTCACTGTCTGTCTCTAGCCGTCACTGTCTGTCTCTAGCCGTCACTGTCTGTCTCTCTAGCCGTCACTGTCTGTCTCTAGCCGTCACTGTCTGTCTCTCTAGCCGTCACTGTCTGTCTCTCTAGCCGTCACTGTCTGTCTCTAGCCGTCACTGTCTGTCTCTCTAGCCGTCACTGTCTTTCTCTAGCCGTCACTGTCTGTCTCTGGCCGTCACTGTCTGTCTCTAGCCGTCACTGTCTGTCTCTCTAGCCGTCACTGTCTGTCTCTCTAGCCGTCACTGTCTGTCTCTAGCCGTCACTGTCTGTCTCTCTAGCCGTCACTGTCTGTCTCTAGCCGTCACTGTCTGTCTCTCTCTCCAGTGGTCAGTAACATCTATCTGTCTCTCTCTCTCCAGTGGTCAGTAACATCTATCTGTCTCTCTCTCTCTAGTGGTCAGTAACATATCTGTCTGTCTCTCCAGTGGTCAGTAACATATCTGTCTGTCTCCCCAGTGGTCAGTAACATCTATCTGTCTCTCTCTCTCCAGTGGTCAGTAACATATCTGTCTGTCTCTCCAGTGGTCAGTAATATCTGTCTGTCTCTCTAGTGGTCAGTAATATCTGTCTGTCTCCCCAGTGGTCAGTAATATCTGTCTGTCTCTCTAGTGGTCAGTAATATCTGTCTGTCTCTCTAGTGGTCAGTAATATCTGTCTGTCTCTCCAGTGGTCAGTAATATCTGTCTGTCTCCCCAGTGGTCAGTAATATCTGTCTGTCTCCCCAGTGGTCAGTAATATCTGTCTGTCTCCCCAGTGGTCAGTAATATCTGTCTGTCTCCCCAGTGGTCAGTAATATCTGTCTCTCTCTCCCCAGTGGTCAGTAATATCTGTCTCTCTCTCCCCAGTGGTCAGTAATATCTGTCTCTCTCTCCCCAGTGGTCAGTAATATCTGTCTCTCTCTCCCCAGTGGTCAGTAATATCTGTCTCTCTCTCCCCAGTGGTCAGTAATATCTGTCTCTCTCTCCCCAGTGGTCAGTAATATCTGTCTGTCTCCCCAGTGGTCAGTAATGTCTGTGATCTGTTGGGCCTGGACTCGTTCCAACTGTCTGAGGTTCTGACCCAGAGGTCCATGATCCTGAGAGGAGAGGAGATCTGTTCACCCCTCACTGTGGAACAGGTAAGATGCCCTGCTACCCTGCTGTTCTACCCTGCTATACTACCCTGCCCTGCTGCCCTACTACCCTGCCATTCTACCCTGCCATGCTACCCTGCCCTGCTGTCATGCTACCCTGCCCTGCTGCCCTGCTTCCCTGCCCTGCTGTCATGCTACCCTGCCCTGCTGCCCTGCTGCCCTGCCCTCCTACCCTGCCATTCTACCCTACCATTCTACCCTGCCCTGCTGTCACACTCTCCTACCCTGCCCTGCTGTCACGCCCTGCTGTCACGCCCTGCTGTCACGCCGTGCTACCCTGCCCTGCTACCCTGCCATTCTACCCTGCCATTCTACCCTGCCCTGCTGTCACACTCTCCTACCCTGCCCTGCTGTCACGCCCTGCTGTCACGCCCTGCTGTCACGCCCTTCTACCCTGCCCTGCTGTCACGGCCTGCTACCCTGCCCTGCTGTCACGCCCTTCTACCCTGCCCTGCTGTCACGCCATGCTACCCTGCCCTGCTGTCACGCCCTGCTACCCTGCCCTGCTACCCTGCCCTGCTGTCTTGCCCTGCTGTCACGCCCTGCTACCCTGCCCTGCTGTCACGCCCTCTACCCTGCCCTGCTACCCTGCCCTTCTACCCTGCCCCGCTATAATGCCCTGCTACCCTGTCCCTCTACCCTGTCCCTCTACCCTGTCCTGCTACCCTGCCATACTACCCTGCAGTTAAAGTTGTCTCCATGCCACTCACCTTGTCCCACTGATAGACATGAGGCCAATTCAATGAAGAGAATCTGTTTTGAAAAGGAATGAAATTGGGAAGTACTACTCTTGTTTGCCCATTGAGAACACACTGTGTCCTCAATCTATTTTATTTTAATGTTTATTTCACCTTTATTTAACTTGCCCTGCTGTCTTCTAGTGCTCCCAATGTCTCTCTCTCTCTCTGTCTCTGTCTCTGTCTCTCTCTCTCGTCTCTCTCTCTCTCTCTCTCTCTCTCTCTCTCTCTCTCTCTCTCTCTCTCTCTCTCTCTCTGTCTCTCTGTCTCTCTGTCTCTGTCTCTGTCTCTGTCTCTGTCTCTGTCTCTCTGTCTCTGTCTCTGTCTCTCTGTCTCTGTCTCTGTCTCTGTCTCTCTCTCTCTCTCTCTCTCTCTCTCTCTCTCTCTCTCTCTCTCTCTCTCTCTCTCTCTCTCTCTCTGTCTCTCTCTCTCTCTCTCTGTCTCTCTCTGTCTCTCTCTCTCTCTCTCTGTCTCTCTCTCTCTCTGTCTCTCTCTCTCTCTCTCTCTCTGTCTCTGTCTCTCTCTCTCTCTCTCTCTCTCTCTCTCTCTGTCTCTCTCTCTCTCTCTGTCTCTCTCTCTCTCTCTCTCTCTCTCTCTCTGTGTGTGTGTAAATCCCTTGCGTGACTTAGCACCATTTCCTGTCCTTTGTGTGCCAAATTCCTCATACAATAAACCCCAGTGATAATGATCTCAGTCAGTAGCACAATAGAGGTATAGACTGGTGCGCAGTAACACATCTTCCGCTCTAGGGGCAGTGTAATACACAACCGTTAACAACACAGGACAGCTGAACTAATATCCCCAGGTTGGCTTTAACTAGCCACAGTGTCTCATTTCAATGAAGACGTGATAAATGTATTCAGTGATTAGATTAAATATATTGCTGTATTTGCAGTCTTTTACATCTAAACATCTTGAATTATGGGGAAACTATTATTCTTGGGACGTGAGTCTGCTGCCCAAGGAATGTGATGGCCACACGATGAACACAAGAAACCTTTTCATGATTTAAACAAAGAGCCCAGACCAGGTGTCTCTCTCCTCTCCTCAACCAATCAGCCAACTAGCCAGCCAACCAATCAGCCAACTAGCCAGCCAACCAATCAGCCAACTAGCCAGCCAACCAATCAACTAGCCAGCCAACCAATCAGCCAACTAGCCAGCCAAGCCAACTAGCCAGCCAACCAATCAGCCAACTAGCCAGCCAACCAATCAGCCAACTAGCCAGCCAACCAATCAGCCAACTAGCCAGCCAACCAATCAGCCAACTAGCCAGCCAACCAATCAGCCAACTAGCCAGCCAATCAACTAGCCAGCCAACCAATCAGCCAACTAGCCAGCCAACCAATCAACCAGCCAACCAATCAGCCAGCCAACCAACCAGCCAGCCAGCCAACCAATCAACCAGCCAGCCAACCAATCAATCAGCCAGCCAGCCAGCCAACCAATCAACCAGCCAGCCAACCAACCAATCAGCCAACTAGCCAGCCAACCAATCAGCCAACTAGCCAGCCAACCAATCAACTAGCCAGCCAACCAGCCAGACAACCAATCAGCCAACTAGCCAGCCAACCAATCAGCCAACTAGCCAGCCAACCAATCAGCCAGACAACCAATCAGCCAACTAGCCAGCCAACCAATCAGCCAACTAGCCAGCCAACCAATCAGCCAACTAGCCAGCCAACCAATCAGCCAACTAGCCAGCCAACCAATCAGCCAACTAGCCAGCCAACCAATCAGCCAACTAGCCAGCCAACCAATCAGCCAACTAGCCAGCCAACCAATCAGCCAACTAGCCAGCCAACCAATCAGCCAACTAGCCAGCCAACCAATCAACCAGCCAGCCAACCAATCAATCAGCCAGCCAGCCAGCCAACCAACCAATCAACCAGCCAGCCAACCAACCAATCAGCCAACTAGCCAGCCAACCAATCAGCCAACTAGCCAGCCAACCAATCAGCCAACTAGCCAGCCAACCAATCAGCCAACTAGCCAGCCAACCAATCAACCAACCCTGGTCATAACCTGGACCAACAGCCATCCTACCGTCTAACCCATATCCCTGGTCATAACCTGGACAAACAGCCATCCTAACCCATATCCCTGGTTATAACCTGGACAAACAGCCATCCTACCGTCTAACCCATATCCCTGGTCATAACCTGGACAAACAGCCATCCTACCGTCTAACCCATATCCCTGGTCATAACCTGGACAAACAGCCATCCTACCGTCTAACCCATATCCCTGGTCATAACCTGGACCAACAGCCATCCTACCGTCTAACCCATATCCCTGGTCATAACCTGGACCAACAGCCATCCTACCGTCTAACCCATATCCCTGGTTATAACCTGGACAAACAGCCATCCTACCGTCTAACCCATATCCCTGGTCATAACCTGGACCAACAGCCATCCTACCGTCTAACCCATATCCCTGGTCATAACCTGGACAAACAGCCATCCTACCGTCTAACCCATATCCCTGGTCATAACCTGGACAAACAGCCATCCTACCGTCTAACCCATATCCCTGGTCATAACCTGGACAAACAGCCATCCTAACCCATATCCCTGGTTATAACCTGGACAAACAGCCATCCTACCGTCTAACCCATATCCCTGGTCATAACCTGGACAAACAGCCATCCTACCGTCTAACCCATATCCCTGGTTATAACCTGGACAAACAGCCATCCTACCGTCTAACCCATATCCCTGGTCATAACCTGGACAAACAGCCATCCTAACCCATATCCCTGGTCATAACCTGGACAAACAGCCATCCTAACCCATATCCCTGGTCATAACCTGGACAAACAGCCATCCTACCGTCTAACCCATATCCCTGGTTATAACCTGGACAAACAGCCATCCTACCGTCTAACCCATATCCCTGGTTATAACCTGGACAAACAGCCATCCTACCGTCTAACCCATATCCCTGGTTATAACCTAGACAAACAGCCATCCTAACCCATATCCCTGGTCATAACCTGGACAAACAGCCATCCTACCGTCTAACCCATATCCCTGGTTATAACCTGGACAAACAGCCATCCTAACACATATCCCTGGTCATAACCTGGACAAACAGCCATCCTAACCCATATCCCTGGTTATAACCTGGACAAACAGCCATCCTACCGTCTAACCCATATCCCTGGTTATAACCTGGACAAACAGCCATCCTACCGTCTAACCCATATCCCTGGTTATAACCTGGACAAACAGCCATCCTAACCCATATCCCTGGTCACAACCTGGACAAACAGCCATCCTAACCCATATCCCTGGTCATAACCTGGACAAACAGCCATCCTACCGTCTAACCCATATCCCTGGTCATAACCTGGACAAACAGCCATCCTAACCCATATCCCTGGTCATAACCTGGACAAACAGCCATCCTAACCCATATCCCTGGTCATAACCTGGACAAACAGCCATCCTAACCCATATCCCTGGTCATAACCTGGACAAACAGCCATCCTAACGTCTAACCCATATCCCTGGTTATAACCTTGACAAACAGCCATCCTAACCCATATCCCTGGTCATAACCTGGACAAACAGCCATCCTACCGTCTAACCCATATCCCTGGTTATAACCTGGACAAAACAGCCATCCTAACCCATATCCCTGGTTATAACCTGGACAAACAGCCATCCTACCGTCTAACCCATATCCCTGGTTATAACCTGGACAAACAGCCATCCTAACCCATATCCCTGGTCATAACCTGGACAAACAGCCATCCTAACCCATATCCCTGGTCATAACCTGGACAAACAGCCATCCTACCGTCTAACCCATATCCCTGGTTATAACCTGGACAAACAGCCATCCTACCGTCTAACCCATATCCCTGGTCATAACCTGGACAAACAGCCATCCTAACCCATATCCCTGGTCATAACCTGGACAAACAGCCATCCTAACCCATATCCCTGGTCATAACCTGGACAAACAGCCATCCTACCGTCTAACCCATATCCCTGGTTATAACCTGGACAAACAGCCATCCTACCGTCTAACCCATATCCCTGGTCATAACCTGGACAAACAGCCATCCTACCGTCTAACCCATATCCCTGGTTATAACCTGGACAAACAGCCATCCTAACCCATATCCCTGGTTATAACCTGGACAAACAGCCATCCTACCGTCTAACCCATATCCCTGGTTATAACCTGGACAAATAGCCATCCTACCGTCTAACCCATATCCCTGGTTATAACCTGGACAAACAGCCATCCTAACCCATATCCCTGGTCATAACCTGGACAAACAGCCATCCTACCATCTAACCCATATCCCTGGTCATAACCTGGACAAACAGCCATCCTACCGTCTAACCCATATCCCTGGTTATAACCTGGACAAACAGCCATCCTACCGTCTAACCCATATCCCTGGTCATAACCTGGACAAACAGCCATCCTACCGTCTAACCCATATCCCTGGTCATAACCTGGACAAACAGCCATCCTAACCCATATCCCTGGTTATAACCTGGACAAACAGCCATCCTACCGTCTAACCCATATCCCTGGTTATAACCTGGACCAACAGCCATCCTACCGTCTAACCCATATCCCTGGTCATAACCTGGACAAACAGCCATCCTACCGTCTAACCCATATCCCTGGTCATAACCTGGACCAACAGCCATCCTACCGTCTAACCCATATCCCTGGTCATAACCTGGACAAACAGCCATCCTACCGTCTAACCCATATCCCTGGTTATAACCTGGACAAACAGCCATCCTACCGTCTAACCCATATCCCTGGTCATAACCTGGACCAACAGCCATCCTACCGTCTAACCCATATCCCTGGTTATAACCTGGACAAACAGCCATCCTACCGTCTAACCCATATCCCTGGTTATAACCTGGACCAACAGCCATCCTACCGTCTAACCCATATCCCTGGTCATAACCTGGACAAACAGCCATCCTACCGTCTAACCCATATCCCTGGTCATAACCTGGACCAACAGCCATCCTACCGTCTAACCCATGTCCCTGCTCATAACCTGGACAAACAGCCATCCTACCCATAAGTCTCAACATCCAACTACACTTTTATGACATCACTACCTAATGATCAAATCAAACTTTATTTGTCACATGCGCCGAATACAACAAGTGTACACCTGGGCCTTCCCTGTAGCTCAGTTGGTAGAGAATGGTGTTTGCAACGCCAGGGTTGTGGGTTCGATTCCCACGAGGGGCCAGCACAGAAAAAAAAAAATTATGAAATGTATGCATTCACTACTGTAAGTCGCTCTGGATAAGAGCGTCTGCTAAATGACTAAAATGTAAAATGATATCCCTGGTCATAACCTGGACAAACAGCCATTCTTCTGCTCTCTGACGGAGTTCCTGGAGCCACCAGTCCAGCTCTATTCTCTATTCAACATGGCTGCTGCTCCCACAGGTTAATGATTGTCCTGGAGCATTGTGGCCCTGCAATAGACTAGCATCCTGTCCAGGAGGTTACTTGTACATCAAGCTGCCTCACGCCATAGAAACAAGGCCACTAGCTATTGTGCTCCTGAAACGCCAGACAGTACTGTTCTTACAGCCTGTTGAGTTACCACACAATGCCTGTAGGAAGCTCACTACAACTCAATCTAAGAAAAATTAAGAAAATGTAGAAATTATAATACATGTAATAATAGATACACAATAAGTAACATTCCAAGTTGCGCTGGAAGGTTAGTTGGAAGGTTAGTTGCGCTGGAAGGTTAGTTGGAAGGTTAGTTGGAAGGTTGGTTGCGCTGGAAGGTTGGTTGCGTTGGAACGTTAGTTGGAAGGTTAGTTGGAAGGTTAGTTGCGCTGGAAGGTTAGTTGGAAGGTTACTTGTAAGGTTAGTTGCGCTGGAACGTTAGTTGGAAGGTTAGTTGCGCTGGAAGGTTAGTTGCGCTGGAAGGTTAGTTGGAAGGTTAGTTGCATTGCAGGGCCAGGTTACAGTGTTACAACACATTCAGTGGGTACAGCCATTTATAACGACTGTGGGTGTTACAGTGTTGCAACACAGGCATTTAGTAGATTATTTTCTCTAACTTCTGTGAAAAGTTCTGGTGTTTTTCTGACCGTTTTTTTGTTGTTGGTTGTCTGGTTTTGGTCTGAAGGTGTTTCTAACTAGTTATTGCTGTATTAATCCCTTCTAGCTTCAGTAATCACCAGAAATATACTCTCAGAATATGTGGAACATGGCAGGGATGTGGTCTATCCCCGTTTTGGTTCACTATTGCCTTAACCTTCAGAAACCTACAGTGCATCCACAAAAGGCTTCCATATTTTTTATTTTACCATTATTTAACTTGGCAAGTCAGTTAAGAACACATTCTTATTTTCAATGACAGCCTAGGAACAGTGGGTTAACTGCCTTGTTCAGGGGCTGAACGACAGATTTTGTACCTTGTCAGCTCGGGGATTTGAACTTGCAATCTTTCAGTTACTAGTCCAACGCCAACAGTGCTGTACTGTTGACCAGAGTCAAGACCATTTAGAACGCATTCCTACCCCTCTGATTTGGTCTGTATATTATTTTGTTCACCCATTGGTCTGTTTGATTTGACTGACAGGCGGTGTGCTCTCGGGACTCGGTTGCCATGGCGTTGTACGCCCAGTCTTTCTCCTGGATCATCACACGGATCAACCAGAAGGTCAGAGGGAAGGACAACTTCAAGTCCATCGGTATCCTCGACATCTTCGGCTTCGAGAACTTTGAGGTACGTTTGTGTTTTCCCTTCTTTTTAGTTGGCACCGAGTCCAAGATCTGTTCTGTGTTGTCACGCCAACTCCTTGTCATGCCAATCACTGACATTGGAGTCGGCAAGATGGCAGAAACAGCTTCTGAAGGTACTGTAGTTAAGTTAGCATATTGTTATAGTATATATTTCTCCTCCTGCAGGTGAACAGGTCTGTAGTTAGCATATTGTTATAGTATATATGTCTCCTCCTGCAGGTGAACAGGTCTGTAGTTAGCATATTGTTATAGTATATATTTCTCCTCCTGCAGGTGAACAGGTCTGTAGTTAGCATATTGTTATAGTATATATGTCTCCTCCTGCAGGTGAACAGGTCTGTAGTTAGCATATTGTTATAGTATATATTTCTCCTCCTGCAGGTGAACAGGTCTGTAGTTGGCAGTTAGCATATTGTTATAGTATATATTTCTCCTCCTGCAGGTGAACAGGTCTGTAGTTAGCATATTGTTATAGTATATATTTCTCCTCCTGCAGGTGAACAGGTCTGTAGTTAGCATATTGTTATAGTATATATGTCTCCTCCTGCAGGTGAACAGGTCTGTAGTTAGCATATTGTTATAGTATATATGTCTCCTCCTGCAGGTGAACAGGTCTGTAGTTAGCATATTGTTATAGTATATATTTCTCCTCCTGCAGGTGAACAGGTCTGTAGTTAGCATATTGTTATAGTATACTGCTCAAAAAAATAAAGGGAACACTTAAACAACACATCCTAGATCTGAATGAAATAAATAATCTTATTAAATACTTTTTTCTTTACATAGTTGAATGTGCTGACAACAAAATCACACAAAAATAATCAATGGAAATCCAATTTATCAACCCATGGAGGTCTGGATTTGGAGTCACACTCAAAATTAAAGTGAAAAACCACACTACAGGCTGATCCAACTTTGATGTAATGTCCTTAAAACGAGTGAAAATGAGGCTCAGTAGTGTGTGTGGCCTCCACGTGCCTGTATGACCTCCCTACAACGCCTGGGCATGCTCCTGATGAGGTGGCGGATGGTCTCCTGAGGGATCTCCTCCCAGACCTGGACTAAAGCATCCGCCAACTCCTGGACAGTCTGTGGTGCAACGTGGCGTTGGTGGATGGAGCGAGACATGATGTCCCAGATGTGCTCAATTGGATTCAGGTCTGGGTAACGGGCGGGCCAGTCCATAGCATCAATGCCTTCCTCTTGCAGGAACTGCTGACCCACTCCAGCCACATGAGGTCTAGCATTGTCTTGCATTAGGAGGAACCCAGGGCCAACCGCACCAGCATATGGTCTCACAAGGGGTCTGAGGATCTCATCTCGGTACCTAATGGCAGTCAGGCTACCTCTGGCGAGCACATGGAGTGCTGTGCGGCCCCCCAAAGAAATGCCACCCCACACCATGACTGACCCACCGCCAAACCGGTCATGCTGGAGGATGTTACAGGCAGCAGAACGTTCTCCACGGCGTCTCCAGACTCTGTCACGTCTGTCACGTGCTCAGTGTGAACCTGCTTTCATCTGTGAAGAGCACAGGGCGCCAGTGGCGAATTTGCCAATCTTGGTGTTCTCTGGCAAATGCCAAACGTCCTGCATGGTGTTGGGCTGTAAGCACAACCCCCACCTGTGGACGTCGGGCCCTCATACCACCCTCATGCAGTCTGTTTCTGACCGTTTGAGCACACACATGCACATTTGTGGCCTGCTGGAGGTCATTTTGCAGGGCTCTGGCAGTGCTCCTCCTGCTCCTCCTTGCACAAATGCGGAGGTAGCGGTCCTGCTGCTGGGTTGTTGCCCTCCTACGGCCTCCTCCACGTCTCCTGATGTACTGGCCTGTCTCCTGGTAGCGCCTCCATGCTCTGGACACTACGCTGACAGACACAGCAAACCTTCTTGCCACAGCTCGCATTGATGTGCCATCCTGGATGAGCTGCACTACCGGAGCCACTTGTGTGGGTTGTTGACTCCGTCTCATGCTACCACTAGAGTGAAAGCACCACCAGCATTCAAAAGTGACCAAAACATCAGCCAGGAAGCATAGGAACTGAGAAGTGGTCTGTGGTCCCCACCTGCAGAACCACTCCTTTATTGGGTGTGTCTTGCTAATTGCCTATAATTTCCACCTGTTGTCTATTCCATTTGCACAACAGCATGTGAAATGTATTGTCAATCAGTGTTGCTTCCTAAGTGGACAGTTTGATTTCACAGAAGTGTGATTGACTTGGAGTTACATTGTGTTGTTTAAGTGTTCCCTTTATTTTTTTGAGCAGTGTATATAGTATGGTTAGGGATGGTTCTGTTAGTGATGTTATAGGTCTGGGACCAGGCTAGGTATTGAATATATATTTCTAGGTATTGAATATATATTTCTAGGTATTGTCTATATATTTCTAGGTATTGTCTATATATTTCTAGGTATTGTATATATATTTCTAGGTATAGTATATATATTTCTCCTCCTGCAGGTGAACAGGTCTGTAGTTAGCATATTGTTATAGTATATAGTATGGTTAGGGATGGTTCTGTTAGTGATGTTATAGGTCTGGGACCAGGCTAGGTATTGTCTATATATTTCTAGGTATTGTCTATATATTTGTAGGTATTGAATATATATTTCTAGGTATAGTATATATATTTCTCCTCCTGCAGGTGAACAGGTCTGTAGTTAGCATATTGTTATAGTATATAGTATGGTTAGGGATGGTTCTGTTAGTGATGTTATAGGTCTGGGACCAGGCTAGGTATTGTCTATATATTTCTAGGTATTGTCTATATATTTCTAGGTATTGAATATATATTTCTAGGTATAGTATATATATTTCTCCTCCTGCAGGTGAACAGGTCTGTAGTTAGCATATTGTTATAGTATATAGTATGGTTAGGGATGGTTCTGTTAGTGATGTTATAGGTCTGGGACCAGGCTAGGTATTGTCTATATATTTCTAGGTATTGTCTATATATTTCTAGGTATAGTATATATATTTCTAGGTATAGTCTATATATTTCTAGGTATAGTATATATATTTCTAGGTATAGTATATATATTTCTAGGTATAGTATATATATTTCTAGGTATAGTATATATATTTCTAGGTATAGTATATATATTTCTAGGTATAGTATATATATTTCTCCTCCTGCAGGTGAACAGATTTGAGCAGTTCAACATCAACTACGCCAACGAGAAGCTCCAGGAATACTTCAACAAACACATCTTCTCCCTGGAACAGCTGGAGTATAACAGGTTGGTTAATGGAACAGCTGGAGTACAACAGGTTGGTTAATGGAACAGCTGGAGTATAACAGGTTGGTTAATGGGACAGCTGGAGTACAACAGGTTGGTTAATGGAACAGCTGGAGTATAACAGGTTGGTTACCAGACGGTATAACAGGTTGGTTAATGGGACAGCTGGAGTACAACAGGTCTGTTAATGGAACAGCTGGAGTATAACAGGTTGGTTAATGGGACAGCTGGAGTATAACAGGTCTGTTAATGGAACAGCTGGAGTATAACAGGTCTGTTAATGGGACAGCTGGACTACGACAGGTCGGTTAATGGGACAGCTGGACTACAACAGGTTGGTTACCAGACAGTATAACAGGTTGGTTATCAGACGGTATAACAGGTTGGTTAATGGGACAGCTGGACTACGACAGGTCGGTTAATGGGACAGCTGACCTACGACAGGTCTGTTAATGGGACAGCTGGACTACGACAGGTCGGTTAATGGGACAGCTGGCCTGCGACAGGTCTGTTAATGGGACAGCTGGACTACGACAGGTCGGTTAATGGGACAGCTGGACTACGACAGGTCGGTTAATGGGAAAGCTGGACTACGACAGGTCGGTTAATGGGACAGCTGGACTACGACAGGTCGGTTAATGGGACAGCTGGACTACGACAGGTCTGTTAATGGGACAGCTGGACTACGACAGGTCGGTTAATGGGACAGCTGGACTACGACAGGTCTGTTAATGGGACAGCTGGACTACGACAGGTCTGTTAATGGGACAGCTGGACTACGACAGGTCGGTTAATGGGACACGACAGCGGTTAATGGACAGCTGGACTACGACAGGTCTGGTTAATGGAGACAGCTGGACTACGACAGGTCGGTTAATGGGACAGCTGGACTACGACAGGTCGGTTAATGGGACAGCTGGACTACGACAGGTCGGTTAATGGGACAGCTGGACTACGACAGGTCGGTTAATGGGACAGCTGGACTACGACAGGTCGGTTAATGGGACAGCTGGACTACGACAGGTCTGTTAATGGGACAGCTGGACTACGACAGGTCTGTTAATGGGACAGCTGGACTACGACAGGTCTGTTAATGGGACAGCTGGACTACGACAGGTCTGTTAATGGGACAGCTGTACTACGACAGGTCGGTTAATGGGACAGCTGGCTGCGACAGGTCTGTTAATGGGACAGCTGGACTACGACAGGTCTGTTAATGGGACAGCTGGACTACGACAGGTCTGTTAATGGGACAGCTGGACTACGACAGGTCTGTTAATGGGACAGCTGGACTGCGACAGGTCTGTTAATGGGACAGCTGGCCTGCGACAGGTCTGTTAATGGGACAGCTGGACTGCGACAGGTCTGTTAATGGGACAGCTGGACTGCGACAGGTCTGTTAATGGGACAGCTGGACTACGACAGGTCGGTTAATGGGACAGCTGGACTACGATAGGTCGGTTAATGGGACAGCTGGACTACGACAGGTCGGTTAATGGGACAGCTGGACTACGACAGGTCGGTTAATGGGACAGCTGGACTACGACAGGTCGGTTAATGGGAC
>NC_138311.1:58092500-58157500 GCF_965601325.2 Salmo salar | reverse complement strand
CCCGGACCCCAACTCCCCTGCTGCTCGGGGTTCTGTCTTATCTGAAAAGGGCAGATTTCTCAAACTGTAATTTAGTGGTTATTTCATCATAAACAACACAAGGTGAGATGGTGACCTATGAACTCTTATGTCTATAACCCTCGGTGTCCTCATCCGAGGTGAAGCTGTACCGTCATTAAACTCAGAATCACATCTCTGTCACGGGTCATTTTCTACATGGCTATAGATGTCCACAGAATCAATACCTCTGTTACATTAACGCTTGCTGGCCTGGGCCAGGAGAGCAGTATTTGAGAGTAAGAGGGAGGAATCAGCTGCTGTTAAAACCCAAAGGGGCCCGAGTGACTGTCAATAGGCGGACTGTCTTAAGACCCTCTTAGCTGCGCTCTCGTTGAGTTTCAGATCAGGCTAGCGATCGTTCTCTTTCAGCGTGTGTAACATGTCCCCGCTCTCTGTCAGGTTGTGTACGACGTCAGAGGGATCCTACAGAAGAACAGAGATACCTTCAGAGATGACATCTTAAACATGCTCAAAGACAGCAGGTGTGTTGTCCCCCTGGTTACGGAACAGCTACGAGATGTACTAAAGTCACTCCACTGTGTTAATGTACAGAGTAATACCCTCTGACCCTGTACTAAAGTCACTCCGCTGTGTTAATGTACTAAAGTCACTCCGCTGTGTTAATGTACTAAAGTCACTCCACTGTGTTAATGTACTAAAGTCACTCCACTGTGTTAATGTACTAAAGTCACTCCACTGTGTTAATGTACTAAAGTCACTCCACTGTGTTAATGTACTAAAGTCACTCCACTGTGTTAATGTACTAAAGTCACTCCACTGTGTTAATGTACAGAGTAATACCCTCTGACCCTGTACTAAAGTCACTCTACTGTGTTAATGTACAGAGTAATACCCTCTGACCCTGCACTAAAGTCACTCTACTGTGTTAATGTACAGAGTAATACCCTCTGACCCTGTACTAAAGTCACTCTACTGTGTTAATGTACAGAGTAATACCCTCTGACCCTGCACTAAAGTCACTCTACTGTGTTAATGTACAGAGTAATACCCTCTGACCCTGCACTAAAGTCACTCTACTGTGTTTAGAGAATGTTTAACATGTTTGTTCTGTCCTTCAGGCTTGACTTCGTCTATGACCTGTTTGAGCGTGTTGGGAGCAGGAACGGAGAGGAGACCATGAAGATGGGGACGGCCAGACGCAAACCCACCGTCAGCTCTCAGTTCAGGGTGAGGACCTTTAACCCCTAGCCTCTAACCCTTAACCTCTAACCCTTTTGGCGGCTATGCCATGATACGGATTGCATTGAAAATGAGGTTGACATTTTCCCTAAGCGTTTTGAATATTAGAGAGAGAGAGAGAGAGAGAGAGAGAGAGAGAGAGAGAGAGAGAGAGAGAGAGAGAGAGAGAGAGAGAGAGAGAGAGAGAGAGAGAGAGAGAGAGAGAGAGAGAGAGAGAGAGAGAGAGAGAGAGAGAGAGAGAGAGAGAGAGAGAGAGAGAGAGAGAGAGAGAGAGAGAGAGAGAGAGAGAGAGAGAGAGAGAGAGAGAGAGAGAGAGAGAGAGAGAGAGAGAGAGAGAGAGAGAGAGAGAGAGAGAGAGAGGAGAGAGAGAGAGAGAGAGAGAGAGAGAGAGAGAGAGAGAGAGAGAGAGAGAGGAGAGGAGAGAGAGAGAGAGAGAGAGAGAGAGGAGAGGAGAGAGAGAGAGAGAGAGAGAGGAGAGAGAGAGAGAGAGATCTAACTGGCGTGGATGGGATTTAGCATGGACTGCAGATCCTAAAGCTGGAGATTACCCTTCGTCCGCCCTGGTAGTATTTCACTGGAGACAGACAGACAGTCAGTCAGAGCGAGAGATAGGTTCAAGGGTCCTTGCTCTCTCTGCTGGGTAAATATAGTCCTGTAGCCAGAGCCTGTTAACACCCTGGACAGCAGGAGATGAGGACCCTAGGAGGCCAGAGCCTGTTAACACCCTGGACAGCAGGAGATGAGGACCCTAGGAGGCCAGAGCCTGTTAACACCCTGGACAGCAGGAGATGAGGACCCTAGGAGGCCAGAGCCTGTTAACACCCTGGACAGCAGGAGATGAGGACCCTAGGAGGCCAGAGCCTGTTAACACCCTGGACAGCAGGAGATGAGGACCCTAGGAGGCCAGAGCCTGTTAACACCCTGGACAGCAGGAGATGAGGTGAGGACCCTAGGAGGCCAGAGCCTGTTAACACCCTGGACAGCAGGAGATGAGGACCCTAGGAGGCCAGAGCCTGTTAACACCCTGGACAGCAGGAGATGAGGACCCTAGGAGGCCAGAGCCTGTTAACACCCTGGACAGCAGGAGATGAGGACCCTAGGAGGCCAGAGCCTGTTAACACCCTGGACAGCAGGAGATGAGGACCCTAGGAGGCCAGAGCCTGTTAACACCCTGGACAGCAGGAGATGAGGACCCTAGGAGGCCAGAGCCTGTTAACACCCTGGACAGCAGGAGATGAGGACCCTAGGAGGCCAGAGCCTGTTAACACCCTGGACAGCAGGAGATGAGGACCCTAGGAGGCCAGAGCCTGTTAACACCCTGGACAGCAGGAGATGAGGACCCTAGGAGGCCAGAGCCTGTTAACACCCTGGACAGCAGGAGATGAGGACCCTAGGAGGCCAGAGCCTGTTAACACCCTGGACAGCAGGAGATGAGGACCCTAGGAGGCCAGAGCCTGTTAACACCCTGGACAGCAGGAGATGAGGACCCTAGGAGGCCAGAGCCTGTTAACACCCTGGACAGCAGGAGATGAGGACCCTAGGAGGCCAGAGCCTGTTAACACCCTGGACAGCAGGAGATGAGGACCCTAGGAGGCCAGAGCCTGTTAACACCCTGGACAGCAGGAGATGAGGACCCTAGGAGGCCAGAGCCTGTTAACACCCTGGACAGCAGGAGATGAGGACCCTAGGACGCCAGAGCCATTGTGTGTGAATGTGTTGTATTGAGGTTGCCTCTTGATGCTGATCCTGTATCTATATGTGGTGTTGTGTTTCTGATCCTGTATCTAGATGTGGTGTTGTGTTTCTGATCCTGTATCTAGATGTGGTGTTGTGTTTCTGATCCTGTATCTAGATGTGTTGTTGTGTTTCTGATCCTGTATCTAGATGTGGTGTTGTGTTTCTGATCCTGTATCTAGATGTGGTGTTGTGTTTCTGATCCTGTATCTAGATGTGTTGTTGTGTTTCTGATCCTGTATCTATATGTGTTGTTGTGTTTCTGATCCTGTATCTATATCTAGATGTGATGTTGTGTTTCTGATCCTGTATCTAGATGTGATGTTGTGTTTCTGATCCTGTATCTAGATGTGATTGTTGTGTTTCTGATCCTGTATCTATATGTGTGTGTTGTGTTTCTGATCCTGTATCTAGTATCTAGATGTGATGTTGTGTTTCTGATCCTGTATCTAGATGTGATGTTGTGTTTCTGATCCTGTATCTAGATGTGGTGTTGTGTTTCTGATCCTGTATCTAGATGTGATGTTGTGTTTCTGATCCTGTATCTAGATGTGATGTTGTGTTTCTGATCCTGTATCTAGATGTGGTGTTGTGTTTCTGATCCTGTATCTAGATGTGATGTTGTGTTTCTGATCCTGTATCTAGATGTGATGTTGTGTTTCTGATCCTGTATCTAGATGTGATGTTGTGTTTCTGATCCTGTATCTAGATGTGATGTTGTGTTTCTGATCCTGTATCTAGATGTGTTGTTGTGTTTCTGATCCTGTATCTAGATGTGTTGTTGTGTTTCTGATCCTGTATCTAGATGTGATGTTGTTGTTTCTGATCCTGTATCTAGAATGTGTTGTTGTGTTTCTGATCCTGTATCTATATCTAGATGTGTTGTTGTGTTTCTGATCCTGTATCTAGATGTGTTGTTGTGTTTCTGATCCTGTATCTATATCTAGATGTGTTGTTGTGTTTCTGATCCTGTATCTAGATGTGATGTTGTGTTTCTGATCCTGTATCTATATCTAGATGTGTTGTTGTGTTTCTGATCCTGTATCTAGATGTGATGTTGTGTTTCTGATCCTGTATCTAGATGTGTTGTTGTGTTTCTGATCCTGTATCTAGATGTGGTGTTGTGTTTCTGATCCTGTATCTATATCTAGATGTGTTGTTGTGTTTCTGATCCTGTATCTAGATGTGATGTTGTGTTTCTGATCCTGTATCTATATCTAGATGTGATGTTGTGTTTCTGATCCTGTATCTAGATGTGTTGTGTTTCTGATCCTGTATCTAGATGTGATGTTGTGTTTCTGATCCTGTATCTAGATGTGGTGTTGTGTTTCTGATCCTGTATCTATATCTAGATGTGTTGTTGTGTTTCTGATCCTGTATCTAGATGTGATGTTGTGTTTCTGATCCTGTATCTAGATGTGATGTTGTGTTTCTGATCCTGTATCTATATCTAGATGTGATGTTGTGTTTCTGATCCTGTATCTAGATGTGTTGTGTTTCTGATCCTGTATCTAGATGTGATGTTGTGTTTCTGATCCTGTATCTAGATGTGGTGTTGTGTTTCTGATCCTGTATCTAGATGTGTTGTTGTGTTTCTGATCCTGTATCTAGATGTGTTGTTGTGTTTCTGATCCTGTATCTAGATGTGTTGTTGTGTTTCTGATCCTGTATCTAGATGTGTTGTTGTGTTTCTGATCCTGTATCTAGATGTGTTGTTGTGTTTCTGATCCTGTATCTAGATGTGGTGTTGTGTTTCTGATCCTGTATCTAGATGTGTATTTGTGTTTCTGATCCTGTATCTAGATGTGATGTTGTGTTTCTGATCCTGTATCTAGATGTGTTGTTGTGTTTCTGATCCTGTATTATATCTAGATGTGTTGTTGTGTTTCTGATCCTGTATCTAGATGTGTTGTTGTGTTTCTGATCCTGTATCTAGATGTGATGTTGTGTTTCTGATCCTGTATCTAGATGTGTTGTTGTGTTTCTGATCCTGTATCTAGATGTGTTGTTGTGTTTCAGATCCTGTATCTAGATGTGATGTTGTGTTTCTGATCCTGTATCTATATCTAGATGTGATGTTGTGTTTCTGATCCTGTATCTAGATGTGATGTTGTGTTTCTGATCCTGTATCTAGATGTGTTGTTGTGTTTCTGATCCTGTATCTAGATGTGTTGTTGTGTTTCTGATCCTGTATCTATATCTAGATGTGTTGTTGTGTTTCTGATCCTGTATCTATATCTAGATGTGTTGTTGTGTTTCTGATCCTGTATCTAGATGTGATGTTGTGTTTCTGATCCTGTATCTATATGTGTTGTTGTGTTTCTGATCCCGTATCTAGATGTGTTGTTGTGTTTCTGATCCTGTATCTATATGTGTTGTTGTGTTTCTGCAGGACTCTCTCCATTCCTTGATGAACACTCTGAGTGCATCCAACCCGTTCTTCGTGCGCTGCATCAAACCCAACATGAACAAGGTGGGTTATTCGGTATTCACCACAACATGAACAAGGTGGGTCGTTCAGTATTCACCCCAACATGGACAAGGTGGGTCGTTCAGTATTCACCCCAACATGGACAAGGTGGGTCGTTCAGTATTCACCACAACATGGACAAGGTGGGTCGTTCAGTATTCACCCCAACATGAACAAGGTGGGTCGTTCAGTATTCACCCCAACATGGACAAGGTGGGTCGTTCAGTATTCACCCCAACATGAACAAGGTGGGTCGTTCAGTATTCACCACAACATGAACAAGGTGGGTCGTTCAGTATTCACCACAACATGAACAAGGTGGGTCGTTCAGTATTCACCCCAACATGAACAAGGTGGGTCGTTCAGTATTCACCCCAACATGAACAAGGTGGGTCGTTCAGTATTCACCCCAACATGAACAAGGTGGGTCGTTCAGTATTCACCACAACATGAACAAGGTGGGTCGTTCAGTATTCACCACAACATGGACAAGGTGGGTCGTTCAGTATTCACCCCAACATGAACAAGGTGGGTCGTTCAGTATTCACCACAACATGGACAAGGTGGGTCGTTCAGTATTCACCCCAACATGGACAAGGTGGGTCGTTCAGTATTCACCCCAACATGGACAAGGTGGGTCGTTCAGTATTCACCCCAACATGGACAAGGTGGGTCGTTCAGTATTCACCACAACATGGACAAGGTGGGTCGTTCAGTATTCACCACAACATGGACAAGGTGGGTCGTTCAGTATTCACCACAACATGAACAAGGTGGGTCGTTCAGTATTCACCCCAACATGAACAAGGTGGGTCGTTCAGTATTCACCCCAACATGGACAAGGTGGGTCGTTCAGTATTCACCCCAACATGAACAAGGTGGGTCGTTCAGTATTCACCCCAACATGAACAAGGTGGGTCGTTCAGTATTCACCACAACATGAACAAGGTGGGTCGTTCAGTATTCACCACAACATGGACAAGGTGGGTCGTTCAGTATTCACCCCAACATGAACAAGGTGGGTCGTTCAGTATTCACCACAACATGGACAAGGTGGGTCGTTCAGTATTCACCCCAACATGGACAAGGTGGGTCGTTCAGTATTCACCACAACATGAACAAGGTGGGTCGTTCAGTATTCACCACAACATGGACAAGGTGGGTCGTTCAGTATTCACCACAACATGAACAAGGTGGGTCGTTCAGTATTCACCACAACATGGACAAGGTGGGTCGTTCAGTATTCATCACAACATGGACAAGGTGGGTCGTTCAGTATTATCTGTACCACAGGGACTTTATTTGTTGTACATTCAAGTCCTGACACTCCTCTGAACAACAGGTTGATAACATGCCTGATGGTAGGGTACCCACACACCACACACACACACACACACACACACACACCCCCACAGCCAGTGAGATGTGAATCAGAGGTAAGTGATCGGGCTGTGTGATAAGCAGCACTGAGGAAGATCATGACGCAGTCAGAACAGAGCAGCTGAGAACAATAGAGTTGATTATACCGGACTGAAACCTTCCTGTGTGTTAAAGACATGTGACAGAATTAAACACCTTGTTTCGTCCCTCTAAGACAAGCATAGTACTGTTGTTTCGTCCCCCTCTGTAAGACAAGCATAGTACTGTTGTATTGTCCCTCTCTAAGACAAGCATAGTACTGTTGTATTGTCCCTCTGTAAGACAAGCATAGTACTGTTGTATTGTCCCTCTAAGACAAGCATAGTACTGTTGTATTGTCCCTCTGTAAGACAAGCATAGTACTGTTGTATGTTTCCTCTGTAAGACAAGCATAGTACTGTTGTATGTTTCCTCTAAGACAAGCATAGTACTGTTGTATTGTCCCTCTGTAAGACAAGCATAGTACTGTTGAATCGTCCCTCTGTAAGACAAGCATAGTACTGTTGAATCGTCCCTCTGAACTGTCAACTATACTTCTGCCCAGTCGTCAGACGGCTGCTGTTGTGTATTCTCACAGAGTTAGAGTTGAGAAGTAATTCAGTATGTTTTGTACTTCTCAGAACGCCAACATGTTTGACCCAGAAGTGGTCCTGAACCAGCTGAGGTATTCTGGGATGTTGGAGACAGTGAAGATCCGCAGGGCTGGGTTTCCTGTCCGCAGGACTTTTGATGACTTCTACAGCAGGTGAGAAAAACTGACAATGGTCTTTTACAGGTAAGACAGACCGACATCACCGGCTCCCGTGCACGGTAGATAACCTGCAGGGTGTGGACGAACCCCGGGGTTTCAACATGTAGAATCACCTGCCGGGTCTGGACGAACCCCGGGGGTTTCAACAGTGTAGATAAACCTGCAGGGTGTGGACGAACCCCGGGGTTTCAACATGTAGATAACCTGCAGGGTGTGGACGAACCCCGGGGTTTCAACATGTAGATAACCTGCAGGGTGTGGACGAACCCCGGGGTTTCAACATGTAGATAACCTGCAGGGTGTGGACGAACCCCGGGGGTTTCAACATGTAGAATAACCTGCAGGGTGTGGACGAACCCCGGGGTTTCAACATGTAGATAACCTGCAGGGTGTGGACGAACCCCGGGGGTTTCAACATGTAGAATAACCTGCCGGGTGTGGACGAACCACGGGGTTTCAACGGTGTAGAATCACCTGCCGGGTGTGGACGAACCCCAGGGTTACAACGGTGTACAATCACCTGCCGGGTGTGGACGAACCCCGGGGTTACAACATGTAGATAACCTGCAGGGTGTGGACGAACCCCGGGGTTTCAACGGTGTAGAATCACCTGCCGGGTGTGGACGAACCCCGGGGTTTCAACATGTAGATAACCTGCAGGGTGTGGACGAACCCCGGGGTTTCAACACGGTAGATAACCTGCAGGGTGTGGACGAACCCCGGGGTTTCAACACGGTAGATAACCTGCAGGGTGTGGACGAACCCCGGGGTTTCAACATGTAGATAACCTGCAGGGTGTGGACGAACCCCGGGGTTTCAACATGTAGATAACCTGCAGGGTGTGGACGAACCCCGGGGGTTTCAACATGTAGAATAACCTGCCGGGTGTGGACGAACCCCGGGGGCTTCAACGGTGTAGAATCACCTGCCGGGTGTGGACGAACCCCAGGGTTACAACGGTGTACAATCACCTGCCGGGTGTGGACGAACCCCGGGGTTACAACATGTAGATAACCTGCAGGGTGTGGACGAACCCCGGGGTTTCAACGGTGTAGAATCACCTGCCGGGTGTGGACGAACCCCGGGGTTTCAACATGTAGAATCACCTGCCGGGTGTGGACGAACCCCGGGGTTTCAACATGTAGATAACCTGCAGGGTGTGGACGAACCCCGGGGTTTCAACACGGTAGATAACCTGCAGGGTGTGGACGAACCCCGGGGTTTCAACACGGTAGATAACCTGCAGGGTGTGGACGAACCCCGGGGTTTCAACATGTAGATAACCTGCAGGGTGTGGACGAACCCCGGGGTTTCAACGGTGTAGAATCACCTGCCGGGTGTGGACGAACCCCGGGGTTTCAACGGTGTAGAATCACCTGCCGGGTGTGGACGAACCCCGGGGTTTCAACATGTAGATAACCTGCAGGGTGTGGACGAACCCCGGGGTTTCAACACGGTAGATAACCTGCAGGGTGTGGACGAACCCCGGGGGTTTCAACATGTAGATAACCTGCAGGGTGTGGACGAACCCCGGGGTTTCAACATGTAGATAACCTGCAGGGTGTGGACGAACCCCGGGGTTTCAACGGTGTAGAATCACCTGCCGGGTGTGGACGAACCCCGGGGTTTCAACGGTGTAGAATCACCTGCCGGGTGTGGACGAACCCCGGGGTTTCAACGGTGTAGAATCACCTGCCGGGTGTGGACGAACCCCGGGGTTTCAACGGTGTAGAATCACCTGCAGGGTGTGGACGAACCCCGGGGTTTCAACACGGTAGATAACCTGCAGGGTGTGGACGAACCCCGGGGTTTCAACACGGTAGATAACCTGCAGGGTGTGGACGAACCCCGGGGTTTCAACACGGTAGATAACCTGCAGGGTGTGGACGAACCCCGGGGGTTTCAACATGTAGATAACCTGCAGGGTGTGGACGAACCCGGGGGTTTCAACATGTAGATAACCTGCAGGGTGTGGACGAACCCCGGGGTTTCAACATGTAGATAACCTGCCGGGTGTGGACGAACCCCGGGGTTTCAACGGTGTAGAATCACCTGCCGGGTGTGGACGAACCCCGGGGTTTCAACGGTGTAGAATCACCTGCCGGGTGTGGACGAACCCCGGGGTTTCAACATGTAGAATCACCTGCCGGGTGTGGACGAACCCCGGGGTTTCAACATGTAGAATCACCTGCAGGGTGTGGACGAACCCCGGGGTTTCAACATGTAGAATAACCTGCAGGGTGTGGACGAACCCCGGGGTTTCAACATGTAGAATCACCTGCCGGGTGTGGATGAACCCCGGGGGTGTTCTGTGTTCAGGGTCAATGGCACGGCCACCCACTGCTGCGCACCACCATGGCTGATGTAGGCCTGTCTAACCTCTTACAAAACAGCAGAACATGAGGACTCAGCGTTCACCTGGGTCATTGAGCTCATGTGTTGATTTCCTATTGTGCTGCTGTCAACTGTCTGGGTGTCATGTTCACGTCCTTTGACACGTCTGACCCGTTTGATTTCTCTGGCCTGTTGTGATTAGTCTGGCCCGTTTTTGATTTGTCTGACACACTCGGATCTGTGTCGGATCTGTGACTGACCCGTCGGATCTTTGTCTGGCCCGTCGGATCTGTGACTGACCCGTCGGATCTGTGTCTGGCCCGTCGGATCTGTGTCTGGCCCGTCGGATCTGTGTCTGGCCCGTCGGATCTGTGTCTGGCCCGTCGGATCTGTGTCTGGCCCGTCGGATCTGTGTCTGGCCCGTCGGATCTGTGTCTGACCTGTTTGCGTCTCTGTTTCCTGCGCAGGTACAAGATGATCCTGAAAGACGAGCGTCCAACAGACGACCAGAGAGGGATGTGCACAGAACTGCTGATGTCATACGACCCCGCCAAGAGAGACTGGCAGCAGGGGAAGACTAAGGTACGCTAAGGCCCCGTGGCTCTCACACGGCGTACTCTGCTGCGTGTACTGTGACCCAGGGGGTTTACAGGGTTGAACAGGGTAGAGTTACAGGGACCGAAGGAGCATCAGCTTCAGGCTAACAACAAACCCACAGCTGGGACAGGATCAGATGAAATATCAGGTCTTCTCTCTTCCTTACATAGGGCTTCATCTTTTACAAGCCTTCCTCATCAGCCACGTATTGGCTATCTGCCTGGCGCCATGGAAATCTGCCATGGCTATCTTACTTACAGTGTTTAGCTCCATGACGCACTGTAATATGATGCAGGACCCCTCCAACTTAGTGTTTTGATCCATGACGCACTGTAATATGGTGCAGGACCCCTCCAACTTAGTGTTTTGATCCATGACGCACTGTAATATGATGCAGGACCCCTCTAACTTAGTGTTTTGATCCATGACGCACTGTAATATGGTGCAGGACCCCTCTAACTTAGTGTTTTGATCCATGACGCACTGTAATATGATGCAGGACCCCTCTAACTTAGTGTTTTGATCCATGACGCACTGTAATATGATGCAGGACCCCTCTAACTTAGTGTTTTGATCCATGACACACTGTAATATGGTGCAGGACCCCTCTAACTTAGCGTTTTGATCCATGACGCACTGTAATATGATGCAGGACCCCTCTAACTTAGTGTTTTGATCCATGACGCACTGTAATATGATGCAGGACCCCTCCAACTTAGTGTTTTGATCCATGACGCACTGTAATATGGTGCAGGACCCCTCTAACTTAGTGTTTTGATCCATGACGCACTGTAATATGATGCAGGACCCCTCTAACTTAGTGTTTTGATCCATGACGCACTGTAATATGGTGCAGGACCCCTCTAACTTAGTGTTTTGAGCCATGACGCACTGTAATATGATGCAGGACCCCTCTAACTTAGTGTTTTGAGCCATGACGCACTGTAATATGATGCAGGACCCCTCTAACTTAGTGTTTTGATCCATGACACACTGTAATATGGTGCAGGACCCCTCTAACTTAGTGTTTTGATCCATGACGCACTGTAATATGATGCAGGACCCCTCCAACTTAGTGTTTTGATCCATGACACACTGTAATATGGTGCAGGACCCCTCTAACTTAGTGTTTTGATCCATGACGCACTGTAATATGATGCAGGACCCCTCTAACTTAGTGTTTTGATCCATGACGCACTGTAATATGGTGCAGGACCCCTCTAACTTAGTGTTTTGAGCCATGACGCACTGTAATATGATGCAGGACCCCTCTAACTTAGTGTTTTGAGCCATGACGCACTGTAATATGATGCAGGACCCCTCTAACTTAGTGTTTTGATCCATGACGCACTGTAATATGGTGCAGGACCCCTCCAACTTAGCGTTTTGATCCATGACGCACTGTAATATGATGCAGGACCCCTCTAACTTAGTGTTTTGATCCATGACGCACTGTAATATGATGCAGGACCCCTCTAACTTAGTGTTTTGATCCATGACGCACTGTAATATGGTGCAGGACCCCTCCAACTTAGCGTTTTGATCCATGACACACTGTAATATGATGCAGGACCCCTCTAACTTAGTGTTTTGATCCATGACGCACTGTAATATGATGCAGGACCCCTCTAACTTAGTGTTTTGATCCATGACACACTGTAATATGATGCAGGACCCCTCCAACTTAGCGTTTTGATCCATGACACACTGTAATATGATGCAGGACCCCTCTAACTTAGTGTTTTGATCCATGACACACTGTAATATGATGCAGGACCCCTCTAACTTAGTGTTTTGATCCATGACGCACTGTAATATCCACCAGAGGGATGAGGTGTAGAATGGTGGTGGGTGAATAAAGATGTGTAGCATGACCAGGTCTGTGTAATCTGAGGGAAATATGTGTCTCTAATATGGTCATACATTTGGGAGGAGGAGAGGAAGTGCAGCTCAGTTTCCACCTCATTTTGTGTGGCAGTGTTGCACATATCCTGTCTTCTCTTGAGAGCCAGGTCTACATACAGTGGTCTGTCTCAATAGCAAGGCTATGCTCACTGAGTCTGTACATAGTCAAAGCTTTCCTTAAGTTTGGGTCAGTCACAGTAGTCAGGTATTCTGCCACTGTGTTCTCTCTGTTTAGGGCCAAATAGCATTCTAGTTTGCTCAGTTTTTTTGTTAATTCTTTCCAATGTGTCAAGTAATTATCTTTTGTTTTCTCATGATTTGGTTGGGTCTAATTGTGTTGCTGTCCTGGGGCTCTGTGGGGTCTGTTTGTGTTTGTGAACAGAGCCCCAGGACCAGCTTGCTTAGGGGACTCTTCTCCAGGTTTATCTCTCTGTAGGTGATGGCTTTGTAATGGAAGGTTTGGGAATCGCTTCCTTTTAGGTGGTTGTAGAATTTAACGGGTCTTTTCTGGATTTTGATAATTAGCAGGTATCGGCCTAATTCTGCTCTGCTTGCATTATTTGGTGTTTTACACAGAGGATATTTTTACAGAATTCTGCAAATGTAAATAAGGTATTTCTGTTTTTTGTTTTTAATACATTTACATTTTAGTCATTTAGCAGACGCTCTTATCCAGAGCGACTTACAGTAGTGAATGCATACATTTTATACATTTATTTTTTTTATTTTTTTATTTTTTTGTACTGGCCCCCCGTGGGAATCGAACCCACAACCCTGGCGTTGCACACACCATGTAATGTTAGTTTATTGACAGTGTGATGTTAGTTTGTTGACAGTGTAGTGTAATGTTAGTTTGTTGACAGTGTAATGTTAGTTTGTTGACAGTGTAATGTTAGTTTGTTGACAGTGTAATGTTAGTTTGTTGACAGTGTAGTGTAATGTTAGTTTGTTGACAGTGTAATGTTAGTTTGTTGACAGTGTAATGTTAGTTTGTTGACAGTGTGATGTTAGTTTATTGACAGTGTAATGTTAGTTTGTTGACAGTGTAATGTAATGTTAGTTTGTTGACAGTGTAATGGTAGTTTGTTGACAGTGTGATGTAATGTTAGTTTATTGACAGTGTAATGTTAGTTTGTTGACAGTGTAATGTTAGTTTATTGACCGTGTCATGTAATGTTAGTTTGTTGACCGTGTCATGTAATGTTAGTTTGTTGACCGTGTAATGTAACGTTAGTTTGTTGACAGTGTGATGTTAGTTTATTGACAGTGTAATGTTAGTTTGTTGACCGTGTAATGTTAGTTTGTTGACAGTGTAATGTTAGTTTGTTGACAGTGTAATGTTAGTTTGTTGACAGTGTAATGTAATGTTAGTTTGCTGACAGTGTAATGTAATGTTAGTTTGCTGACAGTGTAATGTTAGTTTGTTGACAGTGTAATGTTAGTTTGTTGACAGTGTAATGTTAGTTTGTTGACAGTGTAATGTTAGTTTGTTGACAGTGTAATGTTAGTTTGTTGACAGTGTAATGTTAGTTAATTGACAGTGTAATGTTAGTTTGTTGACCGTGTAATGTTAGTTTGTTGACAGTGTAATGTTAGTTTGTTGACAGTGTAATGTTAGTTTGTTGACAGTGTAATGTTAGTTTGTTGACAGTGTAATGTTAGTTTGTTGACCGTGTAATGTTAGTTTGTTGACAGTGTAATGTTAGTTTGTTGAGAGTGTAATGTTAGTTTGTTGACCGTGTAATGTTAGTTTGTTGACAGTGTAATGTTAGTTTGTTGACAGTGTAATGTTAGTTTGTTGACAGTGTGATGTTAGTTTATTGACAGTGTAATGTTAGTTTATTGACCGTGTAATGTTAGTTTGTTGACAGTGTAATGTTAGTTTGTAGAATTGTAGAATTTAACGGCTCTTTTCTGGATTTTGATAATTAGCAGGTATCGGCCTAATTCTGCTCTGCTTGCATTATTTGGTGTTTTACACAGAGGATATTTTTACAGAATTCTGCAAATGTAAATAAGGTATTTCTGTTTTTTGTTTTTAATACATTTACATTTTAGTCATTTAGCAGACGCTCTTATCCAGAGCGACTTACAGTAGTGAATGCATACATTTTATACATTTATTTATTTTTATTTTTTATTTTTTTGTACTGGCCCCCCGTGGGAATCGAACCCACAACCCTGGCGTTGCACACACCATGTAATGTTAGTTTATTGACAGTGTGATGTTAGTTTGTTGACAGTGTAGTGTAATGTTAGTTTGTTGACAGTGTAATGTTAGTTTGTTGACAGTGTAATGTTAGTTTGTTGACAGTGTAATGTTAGTTTGTTGACAGTGTAATGTTAGTTTGTTGACAGTGTAATGTAATGTTAGTTTGACAGTGTAATGTTAGTTTGTTGACAGTGTAATGTTAGTTTGTTGACAGTGTAGTGTAATGTTAGTTTGTTGACAGTGTAGTGTAATGTTAGTTTGTTGACAGTGTAATGTTAGTTTGTTGACAGTGTAATGTAATGTTAGTTTGACAGTGTAATGTAATGTTAGTTTGTTGACAGTGTAGTGTTAGTTTGTTGACAGTGTAATGTTAGTTTGTTGACAGTGTAATGTTAGTTTGTTGACAGTGTAATGTAATGTTAGTTTGTTGACAGTGTAATGGTAGTTTGTTGACAGTGTGATGTAATGTTAGTTTATTGACAGTGTAATGTTAGTTTATTGACAGTGTAATGTTAGTTTGTTGACAGTGTAATGTTAGTTTATTGACCGTGTCATGTAATGTTAGTTTATTGACCGTGTCATGTAATGTTAGTTTGTTGACCGTGTAATGTTAGTTTGTTGACAGTGTAATGTTAGTTTGTTGACCGTGTAATGTAATGTTAGTTTGTTGACAGTGTGATGTTAGTTTATTGACAGTGTAATGTTAGTTTGTTGACCGTGTAATGTTAGTTTGTTGACAGTGTAATGTTAGTTTGTTGACAGTGTAATGTTAGTTTGTTGACAGTGTAATGTAATGTTAGTTTGCTGACAGTGTAATGTAATGTTAGTTTGCTGACAGTGTAATGTAATGTTAGTTTGCTGACAGTGTAATGTTAGTTTGTTGACAGTGTAATGTTAGTTTGTTGACAGTGTAATGTTAGTTTGTTGACAGTGTAATGTTAGTTTGTTGACAGTGTAATGTTAGTTTATTGACAGTGTAATGTTAGTTTATTGACAGTGTAATGTTAGTTTGTTGACAGTGTAATGTTAGTTTGTTGACCGTGTAATGTAATGTTAGTTTGTTGACAGTGTAATGTTAGTTTGTTGACCGTGTAATGTTAGTTTGTTGACCGTGTAATGTTAGTTTGTTGACAGTGTAATGTTAGTTTGTTGACAGTGTAATGTTAGTTTGTTGACCGTGTAATGTTAGTTTGTTGACCGTGTAATGTTAGTTTGTTGACAGTGTAATGTTAGTTTGTTGACAGTGTAGTGTAATGTTAGTTTGTTGACAGTGTAATGTTAGTTTGTTGACCGTGTAATGTAATGTTAGTTTGTTGACCGTGTAATGTTAGTTTGTTGACAGTGTAATGTTAGTTTGTTGACAGTGTAATGTTAGTTTATTGACCGTGTCATGTAATGTTTGTTTGTTGACCGTGTAATGTTAGTTTGTTGACAGTGTAATGTTAGTTTATTGACCGTGTCATGTAATGTTTGTTTGTTGACCGTGTAATGTTAGTTTCTTGACAGTGTAATGTTAGTTTGTTGACCGTGTAATGTAATGTTTGTTTGTTGACCGTGTAATGTTAGTTTGTTGACAGTGTAATGTTAGTTTGTTGACAGTGTAATGTTAGTTTATTGACCGTGTAATGTTAGTTTGTTGACAGTGTAATGTTAGTTTGTTGACAGTGTAATGTTAGTTTGTTGACAGTGTAATGTTAGTTTGTTGACAGTGTAATGTAATGTTACTTTATTGACCGTGTAATGTTAGTTTATTGACAGTGTAATGTTAGTTTGTTGACAGTGTAATGTAATGTTAGTTTATTGATAGTGTAATGTAATGTTAGTTTGTTGACAGTGTAATGTTAGTTTGTTGACAGTGTAATGTTAGTTTGTTGACAGTGTAATGTTAGTTTGTTGGCAGTGTAATGTAATGTTAGTTTGTTGACCGTGTAATGTGATGTTAGTTTGTTGACAGTGTAATGTTAGTTTGTTGACAGTGTAATGGTAGTTTGTTGACAGTGTAATGTAATGTTTGCTGACAGTGTAATGTAATGTTAGTTTGCTGACAGTGTAATGTTAGTTTGTTGACAGTGTAATGTTAGTTTGTTGACAGTGTAATGTTAGTTTGTTGACAGTGTAATGTTAGTGTGTTGACAGTGTAATGTAATGTTAGTTTGTTGACCGTGTAATGTAATGTTAGTTTGTTGACCATGTAATGTTAGTTTGTTGACCGTGTAATGTTAGTTTGTTGACCGTGTAATGTTAGTTTGTTGACAGTGTAATGTTAGTTTATTGACAGTGTAATGTTAGTTTATTGACAGTGTAATGTTAGTTTATTGACAGTGTAATGTTAGTTTGTTGACAGTGTAATGTTAGTTTGTTGACAGTGTAATGTTAGTTTGTTGACAGTGTAATGTTAGTTTGTTGACAGTGTAATGTAATGTTAGTTTGTTGACAGTGTAATGTAATGTTAGTTTGTTGACAGTGTAATGTAATGTTAGTTTGCTGACAGTGTAATGTTAGTTTGCTGACAGTGTAATGTTAGTTTGACAGTAATGTTAGTTTGTTGACAGTGTAATGTTAGTTTGTTGACAGTGTAATGTTAGTTTGTTGACAGTGTAATGTTAGTGTGTTGACAGTGTAATGTAATGTTAGTTTGTTGACCGTGTAATGTAATGTTAGTTTGTTGACCATGTAATGTTAGTTTGTTGACCGTGTAATGTTAGTTTGTTGACCGTGTAATGTTAGTTTGTTGACAGTGTAATGTAATGTTAGTTTGCTGACAGTGTAATGTTAGTTTATTGACAGTGTAATGTTAGTTTATTGACAGTGTAATGTTAGTTTGTTGACAGTGTAATGTTAGTTTGTTGACAGTGTAATGTTAGTTTGTTGACAGTGTAATGTTAGTTTGTTGACAGTGTAATGTAATGTTAGTTTGTTGACAGTGTAATGTTAGTTTGCTGACAGTGTAATGTTAGTTTGTTGACAGTGTAATGTTAGTTTGTTGACAGTTTAATGTTAGTTTGACAGTGTAATGTTAGTTTGTTGACAGTGTAATGTTAGTTTGTTGACAGTATAATGTTAGTTTGTTGACAGTGTAATGTAATGTTAGTTTATCGACCGTGTAATGTTAGTTTATTGACAGTGTAATGTTAGTTTGTTGACAGTGTAATGTTAGTTTGTTGACAGTGTAATGTTAGTTTGTTGACAGTGTAATGTTAGTTTGTTGACAGTTTAATGTTAGTTTGTTGACAGTGTAATGTTAGTGTGTTGACATTGTAATGTTAGTTTGTTGACTGTGTAATGTAATGTTAGTTTGTTGACCGTGTAATGTAATGTTAGTTTGTTGACCGTGTAATGTTAGTTTATTGACCTTGTAATGTTAGTTTGTTGACAGTGTAATGTTAGTTTGTTGACAGTGTAATGTTAGTTTATTGACAGTGTAATGTTAGTTTGTTGACAGTGTAATGTTAGTTTGTTGGCAGTGTAATGGTAGTTTGTTGACAGTGTAATGGTAGTTTGTTGACAGTGTAATGTTAGTTTGTTGACAGTGTAATGTAATGTTAGTTTGACAGTGTAATGTAATGTTAGTTTGTTGACCTTGTAATGTTAGTTTGTTGACAGTGTAATGTTAGTTTGTTGACAGTGTAATGTTAGTTTGTTGACAGTGTAATGTTAGTTTGTTGACAGTGTAATGTTAGTGTGTTGACAGTGTAATGTAATGTTAGTTTGTTGACCGTGTAATGTAATGTTAGTTTGTTGACCATGTAATGTTAGTTTGTTGACCGTGTAATGTTAGTTTGTTGACAGTGTAATGTAATGTTAGTTTGCTGACAGTGTAATGTTAGTTTATTGACAGTGTAATGTTAGTTTATTGACAGTGTAATGTTAGTTTGTTGACAGTGTAATGTTAGTTTGTTGACAGTGTAATGTTAGTTTGTTGACAGTGTAATGTAATGTTAGTTTGTTGACAGTGTAATGTAATGTTAGTTTGCTGACAGTGTAATGTTAGTTTGTTGACAGTGTAATGTTAGTTTGTTGACAGTTTAATGTTAGTTTGTTGACAGTGTAATGTTAGTTTGACAGTGTAATGTTAGTTTGTTGACAGTGTAATGTTAGTTTGTTGACAGTATAATGTTAGTTTGTTGACAGTGTAATGTAATGTTAGTTTATCGACCGTGTAATGTTAGTTTATTGACAGTGTAATGTTAGTTTGTTGACAGTGTAATGTTAGTTTGTTGACAGTGTAATGTTAGTTTGTTGACAGTGTAATGTTTGTTTGTTGACAGTGTAATGTTAGTTTGTTGACAGTTTAATGTTAGTTTGTTGACAGTGTAATGTTAGTGTGTTGACATTGTAATGTTAGTTTGTTGACTGTGTAATGTAATGTTAGTTTGTTGACCGTGTAATGTAATGTTAGTTTGTTGACCGTGTAATGTTAGTTTATTGACCTTGTAATGTTAGTTTGTTGACAGTGTAATGTTAGTTTATTGACAGTGTAATGTTAGTTTGTTGACAGTGTAATGTTAGTTTGTTGACAGTGTAATGGTAGTTTGTTGACAGTGTAATGGTAGTTTGTTGACAGTGTAATGGTAGTTTGTTGACAGTGTAATGGTAGTTTGTTGACAGTGTAATGGTAGTTTGTTGACAGTGTAATGTAATGTTAGTTTATTGACAGTGTAATGTAATGTTAGTTTATTGACCGTGTAATGTTAGTTTATTGACAGTGTAATGTTAGTTTGTTGACAGTTTAATGTTAGTTTGTTGACAGTGTAATGTTAGTGTGTTGACATTGTAATGTTAGTTTGTTGACTGTGTAATGTAATGTTAGTTTGTTGACCGTGTAATGTTAGTTTATTGACCGTGTAATGTTAGTTTGCTGACAGTGTAATGTTAGTTTGTTGACAGTGTAATGTTAGTTTGTTGACCGTGTAATGTAATGTTAGTTTGTTGACCATGTAATGTTAGTTTGTTGACCGTGTAATGTTAGTTTGTTGACCGTGTAATGTTAGTTTGTTGACAGTGTAATGTAATGTTAGTTTGCTGACAGTGTAATGTAATGTTAGTTTGCTGACAGTGTAATGTTAGTTTATTGACAGTGTAATGTTAGTTTATTGACAGTGTAATGTTAGTTTGTTGACAGTGTAATGTTAGTTTGTTGACAGTGTAATGTTAGTTTGTTGACAGTGTAATGTAATGTTAGTTTGTTGACAGTGTAATGTAATGTTAGTTTGCTGACAGTGTAATGTTAGTTTGTTGACAGTGTAATGTTAGTTTGTTGACAGTGTAATGTTAGTTTGTTGACAGTGTAATGTTAGTTTGTTGACAGTGTAATGTTAGTTTGACAGTGTAATGTTAGTTTGTTGACAGTGTAATGTTAGTTTGTTGACAGTGTAATGTTAGTTTGTTGACAGTATAATGTTAGTTTGTTGACAGTGTAATGTAATGTTAGTTTATCGACCGTGTAATGTTAGTTTATTGACAGTGTAATGTTAGTTTATTGACAGTGTAATGTTAGTTTGTTGACAGTGTAATGTTAGTTTGTTGACAGTGTAATGTTAGTTTGTTGACAGTGTAATGTTAGTTTGTTGACAGTTTAATGTTAGTTTGTTGACAGTGTAATGTTAGTGTGTTGACATTGTAATGTTAGTTTGTTGACTGTGTAATGTAATGTTAGTTTGTTGACCGTGTAATGTAATGTTAGTTTGTTGACCGTGTAATGTTAGTTTATTGACCTTGTAATGTTAGTTTGTTGACAGTGTAATGTTAGTTTGTTGACAGTGTAATGTTAGTTTATTGACAGTGTAATGTTAGTTTGTTGACAGTGTAATGGTAGTTTGTTGACAGTGTAATGGTAGTTTGTTGACAGTGTAATGGTAGTTTGTTGACAGTGTAATGGTAGTTTGTTGACAGTGTAATGGTAGTTTGTTGACAGTGTAATGGTAGTTTGTTGACAGTGTAATGTAATGTTAGTTTATTGACAGTGTAATGTAATGTTAGTTTATTGACCGTGTAATGTTAGTTTATTGACAGTGTAATGTTAGTTTGTTGACAGTTTAATGTTAGTTTGTTGACAGTGTAATGTTAGTGTGTTGACATTGTAATGTTAATTTGTTGACTGTGTAATGTTAGTTTGTTGACCGTGTAATGTAATGTTAGTTTGTTGACCGTGTAATGTTAGTTTATTGACCGTGTAATGTTAGTTTGCTGACAGTGTAATGTTAGTTTGTTGACAGTGTAATGTTAGTTTGTTGACAGTGTAATGTTAGTTTGTTGACAGTGTAATGTTAGTGTGTTGACAGTGTAATGTTAGTTTGTTGACCGTGTAATGTAATGTTAGTTTGTTGACCGTGTAATGTAATGTTAGTTTGTTGACCGTGTAATGGTAGTTTGTTGACCGTGTAATGGTAGTTTGTTGACAGTGTAATGGTAGTTTGTTGACAGTGTAATGGTAGTTTGTTGACAGTGTTATGGTAGTTTGTTGACAGTGTAATGGTAGTTTGTTGACAGTGTAATGTTAGTTTGTTGACAGTGTAATGTTAGTTTGTTGACAGTGTAATGTTAGTTTGTTGACAGTGTAATGTTAGTTTGTTGACAGTGTAATGTAATGTTAGTTTGTTGACAGTGTAATGTAATGTTAGTTTGCTGACAGTGTAATGTAATGTTAGTTTGCTGACAGTGTAATGTTAGTTTGTTGACAGTGTAATGTTAGTTTGTTGACAGTGTAATGTAATTTTAGTTTGTTGACAGTGTAATGTAATGTTAGTTTGTTGACAGTGTAATGTAATGTTAGTTTGCTGACAGTGTAATGTTAGTTTGTTGACAGTGTAATGTTAGTTTGTTGACAGTGTAATGTTAGTTTGTTGACAGTGTAATGTTAGTTTGTTGACAGTTTAATGTTAGTTTGTTGACCGTGTAATGTAATGTTAGTTTGTTGACCGTGTAATGTTAGTTTGCTGACAGTGTAATGTTAGTTTGCTGACAGTGTAATGTTAGTTTGTTGACAGTGTAATGTTAGTTTGTTGACAGTGTAATGTTAGTTTGTTGACAGTGTAATGTTAGTTTGTTGACAGTGTAATGTTAGTTTATTGACAGTGTAATGTTAGTTTGTTGACAGTGTAATGTAATGTTAGTTTGTTGACAGTGTAATGTAATGTTAGTTTGTTGACAGTGTAATGTAATGTTAGTTTATTGATAGTGTAATGTAATGTTAGTTTGTTGACAGTGTAATGTTAGTTTGACAGTGTAATGTTAGTTTGTTGACAGTGTAATGTAATGTTAGTTTGACAGTGTAATGTTAGTTTGACAGTGTAATGTTAGTTTGTTGACAGTGTAATGTTAGTTTGTTGACAGTGTAATGTTAGTTTATTGACAGTGTAAATTGTACACAGACCTTATATGAAACCCTAGAGATGAACAGTTTCTTCCAAGGCCTTTTATCCTCTGTAATCTCTGGATGCACATTGAGTTGGGGGCAGAGATTCACAGGACCATATCGCAAGTGAATGTTGGTGCCCATAATTATGTGTCATGCCTTTTGTGCGTAGTGTTTTGGTTATCAGTGCCATATTTTTGGGGGGGTTAACGGTAGGAAAGTAAGGTGGGTTTGAAAGTAGAGGTTTGGATTGCATTTCCTGTGTAGAACGGTCTAATTATATCCACGTCTGATTGGCGATGAGGAAGCTAGGACCAGACGGTAGGGTGGCAGTATAGGATGTGGGAAGGAAGGATGTTGTCCAGGAAGCTTCCTCTCTGTGACTCGGAGAGTGTAGAGGAGAAACAGGAGCTGGGGTGGGGGGGGGGGGGGGGAGTAGGGCTGGGGGGCTGGGGGGTGGGGGCTGGGGGGGGGGAGTAGGGGTGGGAGCTGGGGGGGGGGGGGAGTAGGGCTGGGGGGGGGGGGGAGTAGGGCTGGGGGGGGGGAGTAGGGGTGGGAGCTGGGGGGGGGGGGGGGGGAGTAGGGCTGGGGGGGAGAGGGTTGGGGGGAAGCTGGGAGCTGGGGGGGAGTAGGGCTGGGGGGGAGCCGGGGGGGGGAGTAGGGCTGGGGGGGAGTAGGTCTACAGCTGTGTCCCTGTCATTACTGCCACATCTGGCCCAGTTAGCAGGAACTGAGAGCTGATAACCCCTCCCTGACTGAATACTGTAGATTTAACTAGGAGGGGAGTGGTACCTACAGTATTCAGTCAGGGAGGGGGTTAACTAGCCCCGGTGGAATGCTCTTCCACGAGGAGGGGAGTGGCCTGCTGTCCCCTCCCTTCTAGTGTCTCTCCCTTTCAATCTCAATCTCTCTCTGCCTCCTCCCCTCCCAAACCCGTCTGTCTCTCTCTCTCTCTCTGCCTCCTCCCCTCCCAAACCCGTCTGTCTCTCTCTCTCTCTCTGCCTCCTCCCCTCCCAAACCCGTCTGTCTCTCTCTCTCACGCCCTGCCTCCTCCCCTCCCAAACCCGTCTGTCTCTCTCTCTCTCTGCCTCCTCCCCTCCCAAACCCGTCTGTCTCTCTCTCTCTCGCCCTGCCTCCTCCCCTCCTGTCTCTCTCTCTCTCTCTCGCCCTGCCTCCTCCCCTCCTGTCTCTCTCTCTCTCTCTCGCCCTGCCTCCTCCCCTCCTGTCTCTCTCTCTCTCTCTCGCCCTGCCTCCTCCCCTCCTGTCTCTCTCTCTCTCTCTCTCTCTCGCCCTGCCTCCTCCCCTCCTGTCTCTCTCTCTCTCTCTCTCGCCCTGCCTCCTCCCCTCCTGTCTCTCTCTCTCTCTCGCCCTGCCTCCTCCCCTCCTGTCTCTCTCTCTCTCTCTCTCTCTCTCGCCCTGCCTCCTCCCCTCCTGTCTCTCTCTCTCTCTCTCTCGCCCTGCCTCCTCCCCTCCTGTCTCTCTCTCTCTCTCTCTCGCCCTGCCTCCTCCCCTCCTGTCTCTCTCTCTCTCTCTCGCCCCTGCCTCCTCCCCTCCTGTCTCTCTCTCTCTCTCTCTCGCCCTGCCTCCTCCCCTCCTGTCTCTCTCTCTCTCTCTCTCTCTCGCCCTGCCTCCTCCCCTCCTGTCTCTCTCTCTCTCTCTCGCCCCTGCCTCCTCCCCTCCTGTCTCTCTCTCTCTCTCTCGCCCTGCCTCCTCCCCTCCTGTCTCTCTCTCTCTCTCTCGCCCTGCCTCCTCCCCTCCTGTCTCTCTCTCTCTCTCTCGCCCTGCCTCCTCCCCTCCTGTCTCTCTCTCTCTCTCTCTCTCTCTCGCCCTGCCTCCTCCCCTCCTGTCTCTCTCTCTCTCTCTCTCGCCCTGCCTCCTCCCCTCCTGTCTCTCTCTCTCTCTCTCTCGCCCTGCCTCCTCCCCTCCTGTCTCTCTCTCTCTCTCTCTCGCCCTGCCTCCTCCCCTCCTGTCTCTCTCTCTCTCTCTCTCTCGCCCTGCCTCCTCCCCTCCTGTCTCTCTCTCTCTCTCTCTCTCTCTCTCTCTCTCTCTCGCCCTGCCTCCTCCCCTCCTGTCTCTCTCTCTCTCTCTCTCTCTCTCTCTCTCTCTCGCCCTGCCTCCTTGCCCTGCCTCCTGTCTCTCTCTCTCTCTCTCTCGCCCTGCCTCCTCGCCCTCCCCTCCTGTCTCTCTCCTGGCTCCTCTCTTAGTAGTCAGTGAGAAGCCAGAGATCCAGAACACCGACAGGATGTTAGCTGTGGGACTAACAACACAACACTGACTCTTTGCAGTAGCAGCACGGTCATATTGTTTTCCCGCGGGGCTCTCTGCAGTGACAGTCAGGGAGAATAGCCAGAAAAGTAGCTATCGCTCTGTGACAGTAGCTGAAACTAGCAGAGCCAAGAGGACTTAACCCAGAGAGAGGAAGAGTAGCAGGGAGAGTAGCTAACAGCTAACAGTGAGAGTAGCTAATAGGGAGAACAGCTAGCAGGGAGAGTAGCTAACAGCTAGCAGGGAGAGTAGCTAACAGCTAACAGTGAGAGTAGCTAATAGGGAGAATAGCTAGCAGGGAGAGTAGCTAACAGCTAGCAGGGAGAGTAGCTAACAGCTAGGAGCTCTGCAGCAAACAGCTGGGCATAAACGGACTGCATCCAGACCTTATCAAGAAGGACTAACTATCCTACAGGAACTAACCTCCATCCCTCTCTCTGCCGGGCCGTGCCGTGCGGGCCGGGCCGTGCGCCGTGTGTCATGTCCTGCAGGTGTTCCTGAAGGAAGAGCTGGAACTCAGGCTGGAGAAGGAGAGGGAAGAGGTGCGGAGACAGGCGGGAATGGTGATCCGGGCACACATACTCAGCTATGTGGCAAGGTGGGTACTGCTGGGGAGAGGGCTGGGAGGGAGTGACTGGGGGGGCTAGGGCGGAGTGACTGGGAGTGACTGGGGGGGGGTGGGAGGGAGGGAGTGACTGGGGGGCTGGGAGGGAGTGACTGGGGGGGCTAGGGGGGAGTGACTGGGAGTGACTGGGAGTGCTGGGAGGGAGTGACTGGGGGGGCTGGGAGGGAGTGACTGGGGGGCTGGGAGGGAGTGATTGGGGGGCTAGGGGGGAGTGACTGGGAGTGACTGGGAGTGCTGGGAGGGAGTGACTGGGGGGGCTGGGAGGGAGTGACTGGGGGGGTGGGAGGGAGTGACTGGGAGTGCTGGGAGGGAGTGACTGGGAGTGACGGAGTGACTGGGAGGGAGTGACGGAGTGACTGGGGGGGTGGGAGGGAGTGACTGGGGGGGCTGGGAGGGAGTGACTGGGGGGGGCTGGGAGGGAGTGACTGGGGGGCTAGGGGGGAGTGACTGAGAGTGACTGGGGGGGGTGGGAGGGAGTGACTGGGAGTGCTGGGAGGGAGTGACTGGGGGGGCTGGGAGGGAGTGACTGGGGGGGCTGGGAGGGAGTGACTGGGGGGGCTGGGAGGGAGTGACTGGGGGGGCTGGGAGGGAGTGACTGGGAGTGACTGGGGGGGTGGGAGGGAGTGACTGGGGGGGATGGGAGGGAGTGACTGGGGGGATGGGAGGGAGTGACTGGGGTGGCTGGGAGGGAGTGACTGGGGTGGCTGGGAGGGAGTGACTGGGGGGGCTGGGAGGGAGTGACTGTGGGGGCTGGGAGGGAGTGACTGGGGTGGCTGGGAGGGAGTGACTGGGGTGGCTGAGAGGGCTGGGAGGGAGTGACTGGGGGGGATGGGAGGGAGTGACTGGGGTGACTGGGAGGGAGTGACTGGGGGGGATGGGAGGGAGTGACTGGGGGGGCTGGGAGGGAGTGGCTGGGAGGGCTGGGAGGGAGTGGCTGGGAGGGCTGGGGGGGATGGGAGGGAGTGACTGGGGGGGCTGGGAGGGAGTGACTGGGGTGGCTGGGAGGGAGTGACTGGGGGGGATGGGAGGGAGTGACTGGGGGGGATGGGAGGGAGTGACTGGGAGCGCTGGGGGGAGTGACTGTTTATACCGATTTATTCTGTGAGGGGCGTGACACTGTTGTTGAAAGACGAACACTGAGGGACAGTCTGATCATGTGTTTCTAAATGGTAGTCAGCGGACAGTCAGAGCGAAAACAAACACTGTAGGGACAGTGCCATTAATGCCGTTAAACTGTAAAGGTAATGCCATTAATGCCGTTAAACTGTAAAGATAATGCCATTAAACTGTAAATAGAATGCCATTAATGCCGTTAAGCTGTAAAGATAATGCCATTAATGCCGTTAAACTGTAAATATAATGCCATTAATGCCGTTAAGCTGTAAAGATAATGCCATTAATGCCGTTAAACTGTAAAGATAATGCCATTTTGAAGCACACCAATTATCAGACAGTCCCTCAAGAATTATAAGATATAGTCACTCACTACGCATTGTGTTTCTGTGTTTCCCCCTCCTGTAGGAAGCGCTATAAGAAGGTGCTGGCCAGCACCGTCACTATCCAGAAGAACTACAGAGCTCACTTCTGGAGACGCCTGTTCCTTCGTCTCCGCGCCGCAGCTGTCATTCTACAGAAACGCCAGCGTGGTCGGCTGGCCCGAGGCCTCTATCGCCACCTCTCTGAGGAGAAGAAGAGGAAAGAGGAGGAGGAGGAGAGAAGGCAGGTAGAGGAGGAGGAGGAGAGGAGGAGGCTGGAGGAAGAGAAGAGACGAGAGGAGGAGGCGACACGGAGGGTGTTGGAGCTGGAGGAGGTGATGAGGAAGGAGGAGGAGAGACGGAGGATGTTGGAGTTGGAGGAGGTGATGAGGAAGGAGGAGGAGAGACTGAGGGTGTTGGAGTTGAGGAAGGAGGAGGAGAGATTGAGGGTGTTGGAGTTGGAGGAGGTGAGGAGGAGGAAGGAGGAGGAGAGACTGAGACTACAAAAGGAGCAGGAAGCAGCGAAGAGAAAGGAGGAGCTTTGCAACGGACAGCAAGTTGAAGACGCGGAGAGCGCTACAGCCAACAACAGGTAGCAGTGTGCCGTCTGTCATTCCAGTCTGTCTACAGCCCTCTGTCTTTACTCTTCATCTTCTAATCATCTTCCTCTTCTTCTCTCCACTTAGGAACTCCCTGGGGATGGATTCCCCTGCTCCCCATAAGGAGGTGTCCCTGCACCCCCACACGTCCGAGGAGGAGTCCCGTCAGATGGAGGAGATCTACCGGCTGGAGAAGGAGATTGAGAGGCTGCAGCGCCAGAAGGAGGACGGGGTGTCCATGTTAGGGGACGGTCTGGGAGGGAGCAGGGAGGAACTCCGACAGAGGAGAGACGCGGAGATCTACCGGCTGGAGAAGGAGGCGTCGCGCGTGGCCACTGAGTTCCTGGATCTCCTGGACTTTGGGGGTCTGGAACAGAGTCTGTCCAGCGAGGAGAACCTCAACGACCCCTCGGAGAGCACCGCTCCCCTGGCCCCGGTCGAGGAAGAGGAGGTGGACGAGGGCTTCCATGCTGAGGAGGAGTGTCCCGGTAACTTCCCTCTCGCCGCGGAGTTTCCTCTGGACCAAGAGGTCTTCTCCACTCTCCCTCCATCTCCCGCTGCCTTCGCTGAGAGTCTGGTAGCACATGCCCTGGCCCTCTCACAGGCTCCGTGTTGCCCCCCTGTTTACTACCCCCTCACCTCTATTGCCCCTACACACCACCTTGCTCCTCCTCTCCCTGCCCTCACCAACGGACGTGGTAAGGCTCTCTGTCACCAACCCACCAGGAGAATAGAGGTGGCTCCAGAGATCAACAGTGTACCCAGAAGAGTGGACCTGGTACACGACAGACCCTGCGCCAGGGTAGACGTTACGCCAACTAGAAGAGACCTGGTACCCTCCAGATTCCCAGAGGCTGTGCCAGTCAGGAGAGTAGAGCTAGTGCCCACTGTGCCTGTCCCAGTGCCCACTGTGGTGAGAGAGGAGGCGTCATTCAGCATCCTACCAGACACGGAGTCATACTGCGACCAGGAGGAGTTTGAGGAGGTGCAGGGGAGTACAGGCTCGGGAGACGGAGCCAGTATGACGGACGGACATGCTACTGATGAGGACGTGTTGAGGAAATCATCCTGTACTCAGAACAGCCTGGACTCCTTCAGAGGCAGCTCAGACTCTGTGAGTCGCATGTTTACATACCTGTACTGCATATATAACCTGTACTGCATTTATATACCTGTACTGCATTTATATACCTGTACTAAATATATATATATATACCTGTACTACATTTATATACCTGTACTACATATATATATATATATATACCTGTACTGCATTTATATACCTGTACTGCATTTATATACCTGTACTGCATTTATATACCTGTACTGCATTTATATACCTGTACCGCATTTATATACCTGTACTACATTTATATACCTGTACCACATTTATATACCTGTACCACATTTATATACCTGTACCGCATTTATATACCTGTACCACATTTATATACCTGTACCGCATTTATATACCTGTACCGCATTTATATACCTGTACCGCATTTATATACCTGTACTGCATTTATATACCTGTACCGCATTTATATACCTGTACCGCATTTATATACCTGTACTGCATTTATATACCTGTACTACATTTATATACCTGTACTACATTTATATACCTGTACTGCATTTATATATACCTGTACTACATTTATATACCTGTACTACATTTATATATATATACCTGTACTACATATATATATACCTGTACTGCATTTATATACCTGTACTACATATATATATATATATACCTGTACTACATATATATACCTGTACTGCGTTTATATGTTAGTCATTTAGCATCCGCTTTTTTCAAGATCTGAAGATCAAGAACTGTACCAACTACACACTACTATTCCAACTATGTAGTACACACTACTGTACCAAGTACACACTACTCTCCTTTATCTAACCACATTGTCCGATTTCAAAAAGGCTTTACAGCGAAAGCAAAACATTAGATTATGTCAGGAGAGTACCCAGCCAGAAATAATCAGACACCCATTTTTCAAGCTAGCATATAATGTCACATAAATCCAAACCACAGCTAAATGCAGCACTAACCTTTGATGATCTTCATCAGATGACACTCCTAGGACATTATGTTATACAATACATGCATGTTTTGTTCAATCAAGTTCATATTTATATCAAAAAACAGCTTTTTACATTAGCATGTTTTGTTCAGAACTAGCATACCCACCGAAAACTTCCGGTGAATTTACTAAATTACTCACGATAAACGTTCACAAAAAACATAACAATTATTTTAAGAATTATAGATACAGAACTCCTTTATGCAATCGCGGTGTCCGATTTTAAAATAGCTTTTCGGTGAAAGCACATTTTGCAATATTCTGAGTAGATAGCCCAGCCATCACGGCTAGCTATTTTGACACCCACCAAGTTTGGCACTCACCAAACTCAGATTTACTATAAGAAAAATTGGATTACCTTTGCTGTTCTTCGTCAGAATGCGCTCCCAGGACTTCTACTTCAACAACAAATGTTGTTTTGGTTCCAAATAATCCATAGTTATATCCAAATAGCTCCGTTTTGTTCGTGCGTTCAAGTCACTATCCGAAGGGTGACGCACCGGCGCATTTCGTGACAAAGAATTTCAAAATATTCCATTACTGTACTTCGAAGCATGTCAAACACTGTTTAAAATCAATTTTTATGCGATTTTTCTCGTAAAATAGCGATAATATTCCAACCGGGCGACGACGTATTCGTTCAAAGAGAGAAAGAAAAAAATGGAGTAGTCTCGTGCACGAGCGCTCCAGTGTCATTGTCTTCAGAAGGACCACTCTCCAAAACCCTTGCTGTTTGTTGCCCAGAGACTGCAGAGTTATCATTCCACGTTCTGGCGCCTTCCTAGAGCCAATGAAAGCCTTAGAAAATGTCACGTTACAGCACAGAGGCTGTATTTTCGATAGAGAGGCTAAAGAAGGACAAGAAATGGTCAGACAGGGCACTTCTCGTAAATCTTCTCAGGTTTTTGCCTGCCATATGAGTTCTGTTATACTCACAGACACCATTCAAACAGTTTTAGAAACTTTAGAGTGTTTTCTATCCAAATCGACTAATTATATGCATATTCTAGTTACTGGGCAGGAGTAGTAACCAGATTAAATCGGGTACGTTTTTTATCCGGCCGTGAAAATACTGCCCCCTATCCCAAACAGGTTAATAGATTATATTTATCAATTAACTAAAAGCAAAGGAAGTGGTACAGTGGTACAATGGATCGGATCCCAGCCGGCGACCCAAAACATAGCGCTGCGATGCCTTAGACCAGTGCCCCGAGTACTTAACAAAGAGCTGCAGTTAGTTTCAGAATGGGTGGCAAGGAATAAGTTAGTCCTAAATATTTCAAAAATAAAAGCATTGTATTTGGGACAAAACATTCACTAAATCATGTAATAAATAATGTGTAAATTGAGCAAGTTGAGGAGACTAAACTGCTTGGAGTAACCCTGGATTGTAAACTGTCATGGTCAAAACATATTGATACAACAGTAGCTAAGATGGGGAGAAGTCTGTCTATAATAAAGCACTGCTCTGCCTTCTTAACAACACTATCAACAAGGCAGGTCCTACAGGCCCTAGTTTCTACCTTCTTAACAACACTATCAACAAGGCAGGTCCTACAGGCCCTAGTTTCTACCTTCTTAACAGCACTATCAACAAGGCAGGTCCTACAGGCCCTAGTTTCTACCTTCTTAACAACACTATCAACAAGGCAGGTCCTACAGGCCCTAGTTTCTACCTTCTTAACAACACTATCAACAAGGCAGGTCCTACAGGCCCTAGTTTCTACCTTCTTAACAACACTATCAACAAGGCAGGTCCTACAGGCCCTAGTTTTGTTGCAGCTGGACTACTGTTCAGTCGTGTGGTCAGGTGCCACAAAGAGGGACTTAGGAAAATCATAATTGTCTCAGAACAGGGCAGCACGGCTGGCCCTTGGATGAACACAGAGAGCTAATATTAATAATATGCACGTCAATCTCTCCTGGCTCAAAGTGGAGGAGAGATTGACTTCGTCACTGCTTGTATTTATGAGAGGTACTGACATGTTGAATGCACTGAGCTGTTGCCTTGGCAGGAACTAATGGGGATCCCTAATAAACCCCAGGAAGAGTAGCTGCTGCCTTGGCAGGAACTAATGGGGATCCATAATAAACCCCAGGAAGAGTAGCTGCTGCCTTGGCAGGAACTAATGGGGATCCATAATAAACCCCAGGAAGAGTAGCTGCTGCCTTGGCAGGAACTAATGGGGATCCATAATAAACCAACAGCTTATTTTTATAGCAAAATTAGCAAGACGCACGGTCCCCAAGACAACACGGTGATTGAGAGCTTGAGAGCACTAATCAGCGTTTCCAGGGTGCTGACTCCTTCATGTCTCAATCAGTCAATGACTTCTCACATGAATCAAACTTGTTCCTTCTGGAATCTCAGGGTGCAGAGTTGAATGGGAAGATGTCCCCTATGTTACTAATGGACATAGGCCTTCCAGTCAAATACCTTTTGCTCTGTAATAATCTCTTGTGGACGGATGCACTCAACAGAAATCCAGCATCAGACGATATTATGATTTCTGTTCTGGGTGTCTGAGATACGGTGGCCCTCTGCACGCTCTGCACGGTGGCCCAGTTGGTTGAGCATGGTGCTTCCTACACCTGGATACTGGGATCTGAGCTGTCTGCTAAATGGCTATGTAATAATGAATCTCTCTGTGTGTTGTCTCAGTTTATAGACAGTGACACAAGCAACGATGACTATGTGGACACAGACGAGGAGGTGTCCAACGGGAGGGTGAATCTTCTGAACGGCTCTGGGCCTCCGTACTTCCACAGCTACCTCTACATGAAGGGTGAGCACTGAGTAACCTCGTCCCCGGGCTGGAATCGCAGGCGCATGGAGCCTGAGGTGGTGTGGTTAAAATAGAGACGGGAGAACGACGGCTACAGCTGTATTAGATTGGACTTTAGAAAATCACCAATCAGAAGAAATGGCTTCCCTGTGGCTAAGTTGGTAGAGCATGGTGTTTGCAACGCCAGGGTTGTGGGTTCGATTCCCACATGGGGCCAGTACGATAAAAAAAGGGGGGAAAAAAATGTATGAAATGTATGCATTCACTACTGTAAGTCGCTCTGGATAAGAGCGTCTGCTAAATGACTAAAATGTAAAATGTATTAGATTGGACTTTGGTGATTGTCTAATCAGAAGAAATGTTCAATGTAACTCCATGTTATTTTTAGAGAGCCCAGTTGATTCTAAGTTCGGACATATAAAGTTTATATGTGAAACCAATTTCTTACAATCATACTTTCCGATTTCCCGAACTCCCTCGTTTAGTCCATTACTTGCGCTGCTCGCCCTTTGAAATCCACAAAGAGGGTGGAGGTGCTAGATGGTGATGGACTGATGGATCAGCCAATTAAAACCAGCAGCTGTTTTCGTTGCTCCTGCCATATATTGCCATTCAAGTCCCGTTGTTCTGAGGCGCTCTGAAATGCTCTGAAACCAGACGTCTGGACAGAGTTCTGAGGCGCTCTGAAACCAGACGTCTGGACAGAGAGAGTTCTGAGGGGCTCTGAAACCAGACGTCTGGACAGAGAGACAGTTCTGAGGGGCTCTGAAACCAGACGTCTGGACAGAGAGACAGTTCTGAGGGGCTCTGAAACCAGACGTCTGGACAGAGAGAGAGTTCTGAGGGGCTCTGAAACCAGACGTCTGGACAGAGTTCTGAGGGGCTCTGAAACCAGACGTCTGGACAAAGAGAGAGTTCTGAGGCGCTCTGAAACCAGACGTCTGGACAGAGAGAGAGTTCTGAGGGGCTCTGAAACCAGACGTCTGGACAAAGAGAGAGTTCTGAGGCGCTCTGAAACCAGACGTCTGGACAGAGAGAGAGTTCTGAGGCGCTCTGAAACCAGACGTCTGGACAGAGTTCTGAGGGGCTCTGAAACCAGACGTCTGGACAGAGGGACAGTCAGCTGGTGGACCACTGGCCAACAGGCATGTAGGGGTTTCATGTTGCACTGAAGACACTGTTGTAGTGTTGTGGTCCTCTGGCTGGTACACCAACAGAGCCTGGAAACAACAAGTTAGTAGACCAGTAAGTCCTCTGGCTGGCTGGCTGGCTGGCTGGCTGGCTGGCTGGCTGGCTGGTACACTACCAGATACCAGTAAGTCCTCTGGCTGGCTAGCTGGCTGGCTGGTACACCACCAGATACCAGTAAGTCCTCTGGCTGGCTGGCTGGCTGGCTGGTACACCCCCAGATACCAGTAAGTCCTCTGGCTGGCTGGCTGGCTGGCTGGTACACCCCCAGATACCAGTAAGTCCTCTGGCTGGCTGGCTGGTACACCACCAGATACCAGTTAGTCCTCTGGCTGGCTGGCTGGCTGGCTGGCTGGTACACCCCCAGAGACCAGTAAGTCCTCTGGCTGGCTGGCTGGCTGACTGGCTGGTACACCACCAGATACCAGTTAGTCCTCTGGCTGGCTGGCTTGTTGGCTGGTACACCACCAGATACCAGTAAGTCCGCTGGCTGGCTGGCTGGCTGGCTGGTACACCACCAGATACCAGTTAGTCCTCTGGCTGGCTGGCTTGTTGGCTGGTACACCACCAGATACCAGTAAGTCCTCTGGCTGGCTGGCTGGTACACCACCAGATACCAGTTAGTCCTCTGGCTGGCTGGCTGGCTGGCTGGTACACCCCCAGAGACCAGTAAGTCCTCTGGCTGGCTGGCTGGCTGGCGGCGGGTACACCACCAGATACCAGTTAGTCCTCTGGCTGGCTGGCTTGTTGGCTGGTACACCACCAGATACCAGTAAGTCCGCTGGCTGGCTGGTACACCACCAGATACCAGTAAGTCCGCTGGCTGGCTGGCTGGCTGGTACACCCCCAGATACCAGTTAGTCCTTTGGCTGGCTGGCTGGCTGGCTGGCTGGCTGGTACACCACCATAGAGTGGTATCTTGTGTTATCGCCTATGAAACCTCTCCCTTTTAACAATCTACATTCTGCAACGACTGCAACATTTACTGTCATTAATCGTCGTCGTCTGTCTTTCTCTCCACGGCTCTCTGTAAAACCAGTGTAAAACACTTAGTATTAACTGCTGTTAAAAGGGATTTCTAAAGACGCTAGCTGGTTGATAAACCCCCTCCCCCTCACTCACACACCTGCGTTCTCCAGGTGGACTGATGATCCCGTGGCGACGGAGGTGGTGTGTATTGAAGGACGACACCTTCATGTGGTTCAGGGCTAAGCAGGACAGTCTGAAGAGTGGCTGGCTGTATAAGAAGGGCGGTGGGATGTCCACTCTGTCCAGAAGGAACTGGAAGCAGCGTTGGTTCGTACTGAGGGACGATAAACTCATGTACTTTGAGAACGACAGCGAGGAGAAGCTGAAGGGGACCATCGACATCCGCGCCGCCAAGTAAGAATCTGATCCCATATCTGATCAAACTTGGCGTTGTTGGCTAACCTAACATTCACCTCCGAGGCTTCATTCACACAGGCGGACAGATTCTGATCGTTTTTCCCCACTAATTGGTATTTTGACAAATCACATCAGATCTTTTTCAGCTGGTCAAAAGAACAATTAGTGAAAAGATCAGAATTGGGCTGCCTGTGTAAACACAGCCATGTTCTTTCCAGTAACAGTTTCTCTTCTCGTGATTTTACTTTTTAGAACTCTGGCAAAAATTCATCTTATACATTATTAGATTAATACATTATTAGATTAATACATTACTAGATTAATACATTACTAGATTAATACATTATTACATTATTAGATGAATACATTATTAGATGCATACATTAGATGAATACATTACTAGATTAATACATTATTATATTAATACATTATTAGATTAATACATTACTAGATTAATACACTATTAGATGAATACATTATTAGATTAATACATTACTAGATGAATACATTATTAGATTAATACATTACTAGATTAATACATTACTAGATGAATACATTACTAGATGAATACATTATTACATTATTAGATTAATACATTACTAGATTAATACATTACTAGCTGAATAGATTACTAGATGAATACATTATTAGCTGAATTGGTATCCTATCCTGCTGTCCACAGGGACATAGTGGATAACCACGCCAAGGAGAACGCTTTGAACATCGTGACTGAAGAGAGAACCTACCACATCTACGCAGAGACTCCTGAAGACGCCAGGTGTGTTAAGACTCTAGCCCTCTGCTCTCCAGACTCTAGCCCTCTGCTCTCCAGACTCTAGCCCTCTGCTCTCCAGACTCTAGCCCTCTGCTCTCCAGACTCTAGCCCTCTGCTCTCCAGACTCTAGCCCTCTGCTCCAGACTCTAGCCCTCTGCTCCAGACTCTAGCCCTCTGCTCCAGACTCTAGCCCTCTGCTCTCCAGACTCTAGCCCTCTGCTCTCCAGACTCTAGCCCTCTGCTCTCCAGACTCTAGCCCTCTGCTCTCCAGACTCTAGCCCTCTGCTCCAGACTCTAGCCCTCTGCTCTCCAGACTCTAGCCCTCTGCTCTCCAGACTCTAGCCCTCTGCTCCAGACTCTAGCCCTCTGCTCTCCAGACTCTAGCCCTCTGCTCTCCAGACTCTAGCCCTCTGCTCTCCAGACTCTAGCCCTCTGCTCTCCAGACTCTAGCCCTCTGCTCTCCAGACTCTAGCCCTCTGCTCTCCAGACTCTAGCCCTCTGCTCTCCAGACTCTAGCCCTCTGCTCTCCAGACTCTAGCCCTCTGCTCTCCAGACTCTAGCCCTCTGCTCCAGACTCTAGCCCTCTGCTCTCCAGACTCTAGCCCTCTGCTCTCCAGACTCTAGCCCTCTGCTCTCCAGACTCTAGCCCTCTGCTCTCCAGACTCTAGCCCTCTGCTCTCCAGACTCTAGCCCTCTGCTCTCCAGACTCTAGCCCTCTGCTCTCCAGACTCTAGCCCTCTGCTCTCCAGACTCTAGCCCTCTGCTCTCCAGACTCTAGCCCTCTGCTCTCCAGACTCTAGCCCTCTGCTCTCCAGACTCTAGCCCTCTGCTCTCCAGACTCTAGCCCTCTGCTCCAGACTCTAGCCCTCTGCTCTCCAGACTCTAGCCCTCTGCTCTCCAGACTCTAGCCCTCTGCTCTCCAGACTCTAGCCCTCTGCTCTCCAGACTCTAGCCCTCTGCTCTCCAGACTCTAGCCCTCTGCTCTCCAGACTCTAGCCCTCTGCTCTCCAGACTCTAGCCCTCTGCTCTCCAGACTCTAGCCCTCTGCTCTCCAGACTCTAGCCCTCTGCTCTCCAGACTCTAGTCTACAACACCATGGAACTATAGAATCAGACCGTAGTCTGTTAAACACATGACATTTACACAGAGTAGTAGTCTGATGGGTCATTTAGTAACAGCTGGTGTCTGATGGGTCTGTTAGTAACAGCTGGTGTCTGATGGGTCTGTTAGTAACAGCTGGTGTCTGATGGGTCTGTTAGTAACAGCTGGTGTCTGATGGGTCTGTTAGTAACAGCTGGTGTCTGATGGGTCTGTTAGTAACAGCTGGTGTCTGATGGGTCTGTTAGTAACAGCTGGTGTCTGATGGGTCTGTTAGTAACAGCTGGTGTCTGATGGGTCTGTTAGTAACAGCTGGTGTCTGATGGGTCTGTTAGTAACAGCTGGTGTCTGATGGGTCTGTTAGTAACAGCTGGTGTCTGATGGGTCTGTTAGTAACAGCTGGTGTCTGATGGGTCATTTAGTAACAGCTGGTGTCTGATGGGTCTGTTAGTAACAGCTGGTGTCTGATGGGTCATTTAGTAACAGCTGGTAGATGATGGACCTATGTATTTATGTATTTTTATAGATGTTGTATTAACCCCTAGTGGTCCACCAGTGTTGTATAGATGCTGTATTAACCCCTAGTGGTCCACCAGTGTTGTATAGATGCTGTATTAACCCCTAGTGGTCCACCAGTGTTGTATAGATGCTGTATTAACCCCTAGTGGTCCACCAGTGTTGTATAGATGCTGTATTAACCCCTAGTGGTCCACCAGTGTTGTATAGATGTTGTATTAACCCCTAGTGGTCCACCAGTGTTGTATAGATGCTGTATTAACCCCTAGTGGTCCACCAGTGTTGTATAGATGCTGTATTAACCCCTAGTGGTCCACCAGTGTTGTATAGATGCTGTATTAACCCCTAGTGGTCCACCAGTGTTGTATAGATGCTGTATTAACCCCTAGTGGTCCACCAGTGTTGTATAGATGCTGTATTAACCCCTATTGGTCCACCAGTGTTGTATAGATGCTGTATTAACCCCTAGTGGTCCACCAGTGTTGTATAGATGCTGTATTAACCCCTAGTGGTCCACCAGTGTTGTATAGATGCTGTATTAACCCCTAGTGGTCCACCAGTGTTGTATAGATGCTGTATTAACCCCTAGTGGTCCACCAGTGTTGTATAGATGCTGTATTAACCCCTAGTGGTCCACCAGTGTTGTATAGATGCTGTATTAACCCCTAGTGGTCCACCAGTGCATTGCTCTGTGGAATTCTTATGTCTCTCAACCATCACACTCTCTCTCTCCAGTGGTTGGTTCAACATGCTGAGTCGTGTCCACGGTGCCAATCCAGACCAGCTGATGGAGATGAGCCACGAGCAGGCCAACCCCAAGAACGCTGTGGTCAGAAACTACCCTTCCTCCATTACGTCTATCAATCTCTAGGAGTTACAGCCTTGACAATGTTCTGAACTTCAAATTTCACCACAGGGAACTGTGGATGTTGGATTGATCGACTCTGTGTGCGCCTCCGACAACCCTGACAGACCCAACTCGTTTGTCATCATCACTGCTAACCGTGTGATCCACTGCAACACTGAGATGCCTGAAGAGATGCACCACTGGATCGGCCTGCTGCAGAAACCGAAAGGAGACGCCAGGATAGACGGGCAGGAGTTCTTCGTCAGAGGTCAGTGATTTACAGTAACCTGTACGTCAAAGTTAATTTGTGGAATTTCTTTCCTTCTTAATGCGTTTTGAGCCCAATTGGTTGTGTTGTGACAAGGTAGAGGTGGTATACAGAAGATAGCTCTATTTGGTAAAAGACCCAAATCCACATTACGGCAAGAACAGCTCAAATAAGCAAAGAGAAATGATAGTCCATCATTACTTTAAGACATGAAGGTAGGTCAGTCAATCCGGAAAATGTCAAGTACTTTTTAAGTTTCTTCAAGTGCAGTCGCAAAAACCATCAAGCGCTATGATGAAACTGGCTCTCATGAGGATCACCACAGGAATGGAAGACCCAGAGTTTCCTCTGCTGCAGAGGATAAGTTCATTAGAGTTACCAGCCTCAGAAATCGGCAATTAACTTTACCTCAGATTGCAGCCCAAATAAATGCTTCACAGAGTTCAAGTAACAGACACATCTCAACATCAATTGTTCAGAGGAGACTGTGTGAATCAGGCCTTCATGGTCGAATTGCTGCAAAGAAAACACTACTAAAGGACACCAATAATAAGAAGAGACTTGATTGGGCCAAGAAACACGAGCAATGGACATTAGACCGGTGGCAATCTGTCCTTTGGTCTGATGAGTCCAAATCTGAGATTTCTGGTTCCAACCGCCGTGTCTTTGTGAGATGCAGAGTAGGTGAACGGATGATCTCCGCACGTGAGGTTCCCACCGTGAAGCATGGAGGAGGAGGTGTGGGGGTGCTATGCTGGTGACGCTGTGATTTATTTAGAATTCAAGGCCCACTTAACCAGCATGGCTACCACAGCATTCTGCAGCGATACGCCATCACATCTGTGCTTCGTGGGACTCATTTGTTTTTCAACAGGACAATGACCCAAAACACACTTAAAGTCTGTGTAAGGGCTATTTGACCAAGAAGGAGAGTGATGGAGTGCTGCGTCAGATGACCTGACCTCGACAATCACCCGACCTCAACCCAATTGGGATGAGTTGGACCGCACACTAAAGAAAAAGCAGCCAACAAGTGCTCAGCATATATGGGAACTCCTTCAAGACTTTTGGAAAAGCATTCCAGGTGACTACCTCATGAAGCTGGTTGAGAGAATGCCAAGAGTGTGCAAAGCTGTCATCAAGGCAAAGGGTGGCTATTTGAAGAATCTCAAATCTAAAATATATTTTGATTTCTTTTACACTTTTTGTGGTTACTACATGATTCCATATGTGTTATTTCATAGATTTGATGTCTTCACTGTTATTCTACAATGTAGAAAATAGTAAAAATAAAGAAAAACCCTGGAATGAGTAGGTGTGTCCAAACTTTTGACTGGTACTGTACATATTTCGGAACCATCATGAACATTTTAACAACTGATTTTTCGTCTATTCTCAGTACTGGACAATACCTTTTTAATTTTCTTCTCTCTCTCTCTCTCCTCCCAGGTTGGCTTCACAAGGAGATCAGGGCTAAGAGCACTAGTCTGAAGCTGAAGAAGAGATGGTTTGTTTTAACCTCTAATTCTCTGGACTACTACAAGTCTTCAGAGCGCAACGTGTCCAAGCTGGGGACCCTGGTCCTCAACAGTCTCTGTTCTGTGGTCCAGCCCGACGAGAAGGTCTTCAAGGACACAGGTAGGTAGAGACTGAGAATGTGGCACCCTCCCCCCCCCCCTTCATAGTGCCATAGGGCTCTGCTCAGAAGAAGTGTGCTATATAGAGGTAATAGGGTGCCATTTGGGATGCAGACCGGGAGAGTAGTGACCTGTACAGCGCCTTGCATTTCTAGCCTGGTCCCAGATCGTTTTGTGTCGTCTTGACACTTCCTATTAGTGACGAAAACCATAAGAGTTGGCCAAAAAAAAAAAATACATCTGGGACCAGGCTAATGCATTTCAGCCAATCACACCTGAGAATGCTCCTTGAATCACTCTTAACTATTCTATACACCCCCCCCCCCCCCCCCCCCCCCCCCACCCACCAGGTTACTGGAGCATCATCGTCCACGGCCGGAAACACTCGTACCACCTCTACACCAAGCTGCTGAACGAGGCTATGCGCTGGGCGTCGGCCATACAGGGGGCTGTCGACAGCAAGGTTCCCATAGAGACACCCACACAGCAACTCATCAGGGACATCAAGGTACAGCCAATCAACAACCTTCGTATCGCCAGTTAACCAATCACCAGCCTTCATACTGACACGGTCATTTTCATGGTCAGATGAATTTGCATTTTTTTTGGTAGCCTGGTTACAGATCTGTTTGTGCCGTCTTGTCAACTTACTGTGTCATTGATGCGCGTTTGACACAAACAGATCTGAGACCAGTTTAGTTACATTTATCCCTGAGCTCCAATGTAACCCTGTAGTGAAGTGAGGTACTAAACTGGGCCCAGCACACTGTAGTGAAGTGAGGTACTAAACTGGGCCTGTACAATCACACTGTAGTGAAGTGAGGTACTAAACTGAGCCAGTACAGTCACACTGTAGTGAAGTGAGGTACTAAACTGGGCCTGTACAGTCACACTGTAGTGAAGTGAGGTACTAAACTGAGCCTGTACAGTCACACTGTAGCATAGTGAGGTACTAAACTGGGCCTGTACAATCACACTGTAGTGAAGTGAGGTACTAAACTGAGCCAGTACAGTCACACTGTAGTGAAGTGAGGTACTAAACTGGGCCAGTACAGACACACTGTAGTGAAGTGAGGTACTAAACTGGGCCAGTACAGTCACACTGTAGTGAAGTGAGGTACTAAACTGGGCCTGTACAGTCACACTGTAGTGAAGTGAGGTACTAAACTGGGCCTGTACAGACACACTGTAGTGAAGTGAGGTACTAAACTGGGCCTGTACAGACACACTGTAGTGAAGTGAGGTACTAAACTGGGCCTGTACAGACACACTGTAGTGTAGTGAGGTACTAAACTGGGCCAGTACAGTAACACTGTAGTGTAGTGAGGTACTAAACTGGGCCAGTACAATATGTGGAAAAAGTCATGGGGTCTGAATACTTTCCTCAGGCACTGTAAGCACCCCCTTAAGTATAATGAATTATGGTCCCACCCCCCCATAGTGTTGCTATGGTCCACAGGAGATGGCAAGACCGCACAAACAGGATTAGCCTGTTCAAGCGAACTAACGGCTGTATTTTTGTTTTGATTCACACTACAAACAGACTAGTGTTGACCTCTAACTCCTAGCCCCTGACCTCTGTGTACCCCCCCCCTAGGAGAGCAGTCTGAACGTGGAAGCTGTGGAACAGACGTACTGGAGGAACCCTATCCTCAGATATACCCAGCACCCGCTCCACTCCCCCCTGCTGCCTCTGCCTTACGGGGAGGTCAACATCCACCGTGAGTTATTACTGCTTTAACCTGTTGGGTCTAGGGGGCAGCATTTGCACGTCTGGATAAAAAAAATGTACCCGATTTAATCTGGTTACTAATCCTACCCAGTAACTAGAATATGCATATACTTATTATATATGGATAGAAAACACTCTAAAGTTTCCAAAACTGTTTGAATGGTGTCTGTGAGTATAACAGAACTCATTTGGCAGGCAAAACCCTGAGACATTTTCTGACAGGAAGTGGATACCTGATGTGTTGTATTGACTTTAAACCTATCCCATTGAAAAACACAGGGGTTTAGGAATATTTTGGCACTTCCTATTGCTTCCACTAGATGTCACCAGCCTTTACAAAGTGTTTTGAGTCTTCTGGAGGGAGATCTGACCGAACAAGAGCCATGGAACGGTGATGTCCCATTAGACACCTGGCGCGCTACTTCATGTTGGGTACCCTCGTTCCAATACGTTATAAAAGAGTATGCATTCGTCCACCTTGAATATTATTCATGTTCTGGTTAAAAAAGGCCCTAATGATTTATGCTATACAACGTTTGACATGTTTGAACGAACGGAAATATATTTTTTCCCCTCGTTCATGACGAGAAGTCCGGCTGGCTTACATCATGTGCTAACGAGACGGAGATTTTTGGATATAAATGATGAGCTTTTTTGAACAAAACTACATTCGTTATGGACCTGTGATACCTGGAAGTGACATCTGATGAAGAGAATCAAAGGTAATGGATTATTTACATAGTATTTTCGATTTTAGATCTCCCCAACATGACGTCTAGTCTGTATCGCAACGCGTATTTTTCTGGGCGCAGTGCTCAGATTATTGCAAAGTGTGATTTCCCAGTAAGGTTATTTTTAAATCTGGCAAGTTGATTGCGTTCAAGAGATGTAAATCTATAATTCTTTAAATGACAATATAATATTTTAACAATGTTTTCTAATTTTAATTATTTAATTTGTGACGCTGACTTGACTGCCGGTTATTGGAGGGAAACGATTTCCTCAACATCAATGCCATAGTAAAACGCTGTTTTTGGATATAAAAATGAACTTGATAGAACTAAAAATGCATGCATTGTCTAACATAATGTCCTAGGAGTGTCATCTGATGGAGATTGTAAAAGGTTAGTGCATCATTTTAGCTGGTTTTATGGTTTTGGTGACCCTGTCTTTGACTTGACAAAACATTACACACAACTCTTGTAAATGTACTGTCCTAACATACTCTAAATTTATGCTTTCGCCGTAAAACCTTTTTGAAATCGTAAAACGTGGTTAGATTAAGGAGATGTTTATCTTTCAAATGGTGTAACATAGTTGTATTTTTGAAAAATTTGAATTTTGACATTTATTTGGATTCAAATTTGCCGCTCTTGAAATGCACCTGCTGTTGATGGAGTGCACCACGGGTGGCACGCTAGCGTCCCACCTAGCCCCAAGAGGTTAACACAACTACCTATTTTAATCCTCCAAGGACTTCTACTACAACCTCTTTAACCCTCCAAGGACTTCTACTACAACCTCTTTAACCCTAAAAGGGCTTCTACTACAACCTCTTTAACCCTCCAAGGGCTTCTACTACAACCTCTTTAACCCTCCAAGGACTTCTACTATAACCTCTTTAACCCTCCAAGGACTTCTACTACAACCTCTTTAACCCTCCAAGGGCTTCTACTACAACCTCTTTAACCCTCCAAGGGCTTCTACTACAACCTCTTTAACCCTCCAAGGGCTTCTACTACAACCTCTTTAACCCTCCAAGGACTTCTACTACAACCTCTTTAACCCTCCAAGGGCTTCTACTACAACCTCTTTAACCCTCCAAGGACTTCTACTACAACCTCTTTAACCCTCCAAGGACTTCTACTATAACCTCTTTAACCCTCCAAGGACTTCTACTACAACCTCTTTAACCCTCCAAGGACTTCTACTACAACCTCTTTAACCCTCCAAGGACTTCTACTATAACCTCTTTAACCCTCCAAGGACTTCTACTACAACCTCTTTAACCCTCCAAGGGCTTCTACTACAACCTCTTTAACCCTCCAAGGACTTCTACTACAACCTCTTTAACCCTCCAAGGGCTTCTACTACAACCTCTTTAACCCTCCAAGGACTTCTACTATAACCTCTTTAACCCTCCAACAACCGTACAGTTTTACCATTCGTTCCGGTTGGCAGAAATTAAACGTATAAAGCCCCGTGGCTTTCTCTCACCATGCTTTTGTTAATGAAGTCTCTCTCTCTCTGTTTATTTCTGCTTCTCTCTCTCTCTCTCTCTCTCTCTCTCTCTCTCTCTCTCTCTCTCTCTCTCTTTCTTTCTCTCGTTCTCTCTTTCTTTCTTTCTCTCTCTCCTCCCCCCAGTCCAAAAGGAGAATGGCTATGCCAGCCTGCAGGACGAGGCAGTGAAGATCTTCAACTCTCTGCAGGAGATGGAGTCGGTGTCTGATCCCGTCCCGATCATCCAGGGTATCCTCCAGACCTGCCAGGACCTACGCCTGCTCCGAGACGAGGTCTACTGCCAGCTCATCAAGCAGACCAATCACGTGCCTCAGCCCAACAGCTCGGCCAATCGCGCCCACTGGCACCTCCTCTCCTGTATGAGCTGTACCTTCCTGCCCAGCCGGGGCATCCTGCGCTACCTCAAGTTCCACCTTAAAGGGTACTTTATTTACCTCCAGTTCCACCTTAAAGGGTACTTTATTTACCTCCCAGTTCCACCTTAAATGGTAGTTTATTTACCTCCAGTTCCACCTTAAAGGGTACTTTATTTACCTCCCAGTTCCACCTTAAATGGTAGTTTATTTACCTCCAGTTCCACCTTAAAGGGTACTTTATTTACCTCCCAGTTCCACCTTAAAGGGTACTTTATTTACCTCCAGTTCCATCTTAAAGGGTACTTTATTTACCTCCCAGTTCCACCTTAAATGGTACTTTATTTACCTCCAGTTCCATCTTAAAGGGTACTTTATTTACCTCCAGTTCCACCTTAAATGGTACTTTATTTACCTCAAGTTCCACCTTAAAGGGTACTTTATTTACCTCCAGTTCCACCTTAAAGGGTACTTTATTTACCTCCAGTTCCACCTTAAAGGGTACTTTATTTACCTCCAGTTCCACCTTAAAGGGTAGAGAACATCCCCCCACGCATCTCTACCCTATGGCTGGGAGAACGTTCCCTCCCTATAGCTTGTAGTAAGTGGAATGTCATTAAGGAGGCCAAAGGCAGCAGCAAGCTCATGTGGAAAAACATTGATAAACTGACTAGAAAAGGCCATGTCAAGAATGGTGACCTACCACTGAAGGTAGATGGAAGGCCACGTTAAGAATGGTGACCTACCACTGAAGGTAGATGGAAGGCCACGTTAAGAATGGTGACCTACCACTGAAGGTTGATGGAAGGCCACGTTAAGAATGGTGACCTACCACTGAAGGTAGATGGAAGGCCATGTTAAGAATGGTGACCTACCACTGAAGGTAGATGGAAGGCCACGTTAAGAATGGTGACCTACCACTGAAGGTAGATGGAAGGCCATGTTAAGAATGGTGACCTACCACTGAAGGTAGATGGAAGGCCACGTTAAGAATGGTGACCTACCACTGAAGGTAGATGGAAGGCCATGTTAAGAATGGTGACCTACCACTGAAGGTAGATGGAAGGCCACGTTAAGAATGGTGACCTACCACTGAAGGTAGATGGAAGGCCATGTTAAGAATGGTGACCTACCACTGAAGGTAGATGGAAGGCCACGTTAAGAATGGTGACCTACCACTGAAGGTAGATGGAAGGCCATGTTAAGAATGGTGACCTACCACTGAAGGTAGATGGAAGGCCACGTTAAGAATGGTGACCTACCACTGAAGGTAGATGGAAGGCCACGTTAAGAATGGTGACCTACCACTGAAGGTAGATGGAAGGCCACGTTAAGAATGGTGACCTACCACTGAAGGTTGATGGAAGGCCACGTTAAGAATGGTGACCTACCACTGAAGGTAGATGGAAGGCCATGTTAAGAATGGTGACCTACCACTGAAGGTAGATGGAAGGCCACGTTAAGAATGGTGACCTACCACTGAAGGTAGATGGAAGGCCATGTTAAGAATGGTGACCTACCACTGAAGGTAGATGGAAGGCCACGTTAAGAATGGTGACCTACCACTGAAGGTAGATGGAAGGCCATGTTAAGAATGGTGACCTACCACTGAAGGTAGATGGAAGGCCACGTTAAGAATGGTGACCTACCACTGAAGGTAGATGGAAGGCCATGTTAAGAATGGTGACCTACCACTGAAGGTAGATGGAAGGCCACGTTAAGAATGGTGACCTCCGTCATCGCCACCACTTTCTATTGGTTCAGTTTGAGTTGGGCCAACAATTTACCATCAGAGACCAGACTATCACCCCTTGCAACGACTGGTACCCGGGTTTTTAACCTAGTGGCGACAAATGACTGGTGCATAAACTCATATCCTGTCTGTCAAATACAGACCAATCAGCATCCTCCCTGTGATCTTGATGTGAGCAACTACAGACCAATCAGCATCCTCCCTGTCATCTTGATGTGAGCAACTACAGACCAATCAGCATCCTCCCTGTCATCTTGATGTGAGCAACTACAGACCAATCAGCATCCTCCCTGTCATCTTGATGTGAGCAACTACAGACCAATCAGCACCCTCCTTGTCATCTTGATGTGAGCAACTACAGACCAATCAGCATCCTCCTTGTCATCTTGATGTGAGCAACTACAGACCAATCAGCATCCTCCTTGTCATCTTGATGTGAGCAACTATAGACCAATCAGCACCCTCCTTGTCATCTTGATGTGAGCAACTACAGACCAATCAGCATCCTCCCTGTCATCTTGATGTGAGCAAATACAGACCAATCAGTATCCTCCCTGCAGAGAAAGTGTTGATGGAACATGCTAACAGCCCATCTGAATATGAACAGCTTTCTCATTCACCCCATGCAGTTTGGGTTCAGGGTGAACCACTCAACAGAGACATTATGTTACTATCTCCTAGAGGTGAACCACTCAACAGAGACATTATGTTACTATCTCCTAGAGGTGAACCACTCAACAGAGACATTATGTTACTATCTCCTAGAGGTGAACCACTCAACAGAGACATTATGTTACTATCCCCTAGGGTTGAACCACTCAACAGAGACATTATGTTACTATCTCCTAGAGGTGAACCACTCAACAGAGACATTATGTTACTATCTCCTAGAGGTGAACCACTCAACAGAGACATTATGTTACTATCTCCTAGAGGTGAACCACTCAACAGAGACATTATGTTACTATCTCCTAGAGGTGAACCACTCAACAGAGACATTATGTTACTATCTCCTAGAGGTGAACCACTCAACAGAGACATTATGTTACTATCTCCTAGAGGTGAACCACTCAACAGAGACATTATGTTACTATCTCCTAGAGGTGAACCACTCAACAGAGACATTATGTTACTATCTCCTAGAGGTGAACCACTCAACAGAGACATTATGTTACTATCTCCTAGAGGTGAACCACTCAACAGAGACATTATGTTACTATCTCCTAGAGGTGAACCACTCAACAGAGACATTATGTTACTATCTCCTAGAGGTGAACCACTCAACAGAGACATTATGTTACTATCTCCTAGAGGTGAACCACTCAACAGAGACATTATGTTACTATCTCCTAGAGGTGAACCACTCAACAGAGACATTATGTTACTATCTCCTAGAGGTGAACCACTCAACAGAGACATTATGTTACTATCTCCTAGAGGTGAACCACTCAACAGAGACATTATGTTACTATCTCCTAGAGGTGAACCACTCAACAGAGACATTATGTTACTATCTCCTAGAGGTGAACCACTCAACAGAGACATTATGTTACTATCTCCTAGAGGTGAACCACTCAACAGAGACATTATGTTACTATCTCCTAGAGGTGAACCACTCAACAGAGACATTATGTTACTATCTCCTAGAGGTGAACCACTCAACAGAGACATTATGTTACTATCTCCTAGAGGTGAACCACTCAACAGAGACATTATGTTACTATCTCCTAGAGGTGAACCACTCAACAGAGACATTATGTTACTATCTCCTAGAGGTGAACCACTCAACAGAGACATTATGTTACTATCTCCTAGAGGTGAACCACTCAACAGAGACATTATGTTACTATCTCCTAGAGGTGAACCACTCAACAGAGACATTATGTTACTATCTCCTAGAGGTGAACCACTCAACAGAGACATTATGTTACTATCTCCTAGAGGTGAACCACTCAACAGAGACATTATGTTACTATCTCCTAGAGGTGAACCACTCAACAGAGACATTATGTTACTATCTCCTAGAGATGAACAAGGCCAAGCTGGACAAAGGGGGTGTTGTAGGTGCAGTTCTCCTCGGAAAAATCCTTTTGACACTGTTAACCACAATGTCCTCGTCTCCAAGCCGTCCAACTTCAAACATCTCATCGAGTGTTTTAAAACGGATTTGAATCTTATCAAATTGTATCCGGCTGACCGGATGCAATGGGACCTACCATCACCAAGGGAACACACTATGGGAGTACCACAGGGTTCAATCCTGGGCCCTTTGTTGTTATTTAGTCTCTATCAGGCTGTGGCTGATACAGTTATTTATACACATGGGAAAAATTCTGATCAAGTTGCAAGCAAACTAACGGTATCGTTGTGGAAAGTGGCTGAAAAGGCTCAGCCACTTTCGATGTGGGGGGAAAAAATGGTAGCTATTTACTCAAATATCTGGGCATTATCCTAGACCCTACTTTGAACTGTAAAAACAATTTTTTATTTTTTTTTATACAGAATAGTCTTCTTACACATGTTCATTTAGATCAGGAACTCTCTCTACAGAGGCGGCCATGATGGATTTACACGCAATGATTTTCTGTCACCTGTCCTATTGTATCGGCAGCTGTTCTCAAGCCAATTAAACATCCGTTAAACCCCTTCGATCTCTATGTAAACAAGTTACTTAAGATCCTGGACAGGAAATCGCATCATTAATGTCACTGGGATATTCTCACCAAGTACACTCTGTTCAAATTTGGACAACTTCCTTTTTTCTCTGATGTCTGTCTAGTTTATAAGATCGTCGATAATGTTGCAGCCCCACCTCTGAAAGATTTTGTCATATTAAGCTCTGAACAAAACAGCAGAGTCAGCCGGACCTCCACAAGCTAGAGGACACTGTCATTCCTCAACGAAGGAACAGTCAGCGTTTTCCACCTCGGGCATCAGGAAATGGAATTCCCTCCTCTCTACCTTTTTTAATTAAAGCACTAGTGACTTTAAATCCTGCTCCGTGGAGGTCAAAGTGTGGATCAATCCTGCATTTGTTGTATTTTATGATTCCTGTATTTGTTTTAAACTGTTATCTGACTATACTGCTGTGTTTTTAGTTAGGGAGTGTGGATGAAAATTAGCTGTGTTTAGCTAACTCTGGTGGAAACATATTTCACTGCCTGAAATAGTTTTTTTTAAAAATTTGAACATGGTCCCTTTAATAAAATTACCACTACAGCTTTGAGCCACAAGCAGAAAGTTTCCCCTCCCTATAGCTTCTAATACAAATAGACATATTTTCTGTGATTGATTTGTATGGATGAGTAAACTGGACAGTAAGACATCAGTAACGTTGATTTGCTCATCCTCTACAACCTCAGTTAACCGTCTGTCTGTTTGTCCGTTCTTCTCCAGGGTGAAGGAGCAGTTTCCCGGAACAGAGGTGGACATGTTCGCCCATTTCATAGGCGAATCTCTGAAGAGGACTAAAGTCAGGGACTATGTTCCGTCTCAGGAGGAGATCGTAGCCTTACTGACCCGGCAGGAAATGACTACTACGGTCTACTGCCACGGAGGCGGATCCTGCAAGATCTCCATTAACTCACACACCACCGCTGGAGAGGTAAGTGTTATGTTCCCCAGCAAGAAAACCAGAAGTAGGTCGCTCAGACAGAAGAGGGAACTAAAAAATTTGTTTTTTAATTGACCAACGACCAAAAGGAAACAGGTGGGGTTTTAGGAGGGTTTCTGAAAGATACTCATTGGGGGGGGGGGGGGGGGGTTCACTGAAAGTTGACTAGCAACAACAACTGGGACCTAAAAGACACCCACCATGAGACCCCACTACATTTACCCAAGAGGAGGCAAATAAAATGAAAACCCACACCAAACTAAGACAGGAAGTAAACCTAAAAGTGGAGCAAAACTAAACCAGGGAAATCAGATTGTCTAGAAACCAAAATAGTGAGAGCCAACTTAAGTTAACCCTCCACATCTATCAAGACAACTAAAGGAGTTAAACCCTCCACATCTATCAAGACAACTAAAGGAGTTAAACCCTCCACATCTATCAAGACAACTAAAGGAGTTAAACCCTCCACATCTATCCAGACAACTTAAGGAGTTAAACCCTCCACATCTATCCAGACAACTAAAGGAGTTAAACCCTCCACATCTATCAAGACAACTAAAGGAGTTAAACCCTCCACATCTATCCAGACAACTAAAGGAGTTAAACCCTCCATCTATCCAGACAACTAAAGGAGTTAACCCTCCACATCTATCCAGACAACTAAAGGAGTTAAACCCTCCACATCTATCAGGACAACTAAAGGTGATGACCCTCCACATCTATCCAGACAACTAAAGGAGTTAAACCCTCCACATCTATCCAGACAACTAAAGGAGTTACCCTCCACATCTATCAGGACAACTAAAGGTGTTAACCCTCCACATCTATCCAGACAACTAAAGGAGTTAAACCCTCCACCATCCATCAAGACAACTAAAGGTGATGACCCTCCACATCTATCCAGACAACTAAAGGAGTTACCCTCCACATCTATCAAGACAACTAAAGGAGTTAAACCCTCCACATCTATCAGGACAACTAAAGGAGTTAAACCCTCCACATCTATCCAGACACCTAAAGGAGTTAACCCTCCACATCTATCCAGACAACTAAAGGAGTTAAACCCTCCACATCTATCAGGACAACTAAAGGAGTTAAACCCTCCACATCTATCAGGACAACTAAAGGAGTTAAACCCTCCACATCTATCCAGACAACTAAAGGAGTTAAACCCTCCACATCTATCAGGACAACTAAAGGAGTTAAACCCTCCACATCTATCCAGACAACTAAAGGAGTTAAACCCTCCACATCTATCCAGACACCTAAAGGTGTTAAACCCTCCACATCTATCCAGACAACTAAAGGAGTTAAACCCTCCACATCTATCAATACAACTAAAGGTGATGACCCTCCACATCTATCAGGACAACTAAAGGAGTTAAACCCTCCACATCTATCCAGACAACTAAAGGAGTTAAACCCTCCACATCTATCAGGACAACTAAAGGAGTTAACCCTCCACATCTATCAGGACAACTAAAGGAGTTAAACCCTCCACATCTATCCAGACAACTAAAGGAGTTAAACCCTCCACATCTATCAAGACAACTAAAGGAGTTAAACCCTCCACATCTATCCAGACAACTAAAGGAGTTAAACCCTCCACATCTATCAAGACAACTAAAGGAGTTAAACCCTCCACATCTATCCAGACAACTAAAGGAGTTAAACCCTCCATCTATCCAGACAACTAAAGGAGTTACCCTCCACATCTATCAAGACAACTGGAGCACTGGGCCAGACCTCGAAAAATAAATGAAGAGAACAAAGCCTGTAACACCTTCCACCTTAAGACAACATACACAGTACCAGCCAAAAGATTGGACACACCTACTCATTCAAGGGATTTTCTTTATTTTTACTATTTTCTATGTTGTAGAATAATAGTGAAAGACAAAACAACACTTATGGAATCAAATAGTAACCAAAAAAGTGTTAGATTCTTCAAAGACGCCACCCTTTGCCGTGATGACAGCTTTGCAAACTCTTGGCATTCTCTCAACCAGCTTCATGAGGTAGTCACCTGGAATGAGCTTCAGAGTAGGTGATTAGAGCGACTACCATACTCATGGGAAACTAGATCCCGGACGAGCCCCCTTTTTTTTATGTCCAACCTCGAAACATAAATAGAAAAACCATAGCATGTAACATATGATGCTCTATGTCCTTCTATGAGGTGTCCCTCTACATACGATACTCCCTCTATGTCCCTCTACATACTCCCTCTATGTCCCTCTACATGCTCCCTCTATGTCCCTCTATGTCCCTCTACATACTCCCTCTATGTCCCTCTATGTCCCTCTACATACTCCCTCTATGTCCCTCTACATTCTCCCTCTATGTCCCTCTACATACTCCCTCTATGTCCCTCTATGTCCCTCTACATGCTCCCTCTATGTCCCTCTATGTCCCTCTATGTCCCTCTACATACTCCCTCTACATTCTCCCTCTATGTCCCTCTACATACTCCCTCTATGTCCCTCTACATACTCCCTCTATGTCCCTCTACATGCTCCCTCTATGTCCCTCTACATGCTCCCTCTATGTCCCTCTACATGCGATGCTCCCTCTATGTCCCTCTATGTCCCTCTATGTCCCTCTACATGCGATGCTCCCTCTATGTCCCTCTACATACTCCCTCTATGTCCCTCTACATACGATGCTCCCTCTATGTCCCTCTACATACTCCCTCTATGTCCCTCTACATACTCCCTCTATGTCCCTCTACATACTCCCTCTATGTCCCTCTACATACTCCCTCTATGTCCCTCTACATGCGATGCTCCCTCTATGTCCCTCTACATGTGATGCTCCCTCTATGTCCCTCTACATACTCCCTCTATGTCCCTCTACATACTCCCTCTATGTCCCTCTACATACTCCCTCTATGTCCCTCTACATACTCCCTCTATGTCCCTCTACATACTCCCTCTATGTCCCTCTACATGCTCCCTCTATGTCCCTCTACATACTCCCTCTATGTCCCTCTACATACTCCCTCTATGTCCCTCTACATGCGATGCTCCCTCTATGTCCCTCTACATGTGATGCTCCCTCTATGTCCCTCTACATACTCCCTCTATGTCCCTCTACATACTCCCTCTATGTCCCTCTATGTCCTCTACATGTGATGCTCCCTCTATGTCCCTCTACATACTCCCTCTATGTCCCTCTATGAGGTGTCCCTCTACATACGATGCTCTATGTCCCTCTATGTCCCTCTACATGCTCCCTCTATGTCCCTCTACATACTAAGTCTTTACATCAACTCACACACCACCGCTGGAGAGGTAAAAAAAAAAAAATCTGTTTTCCACAATGAGTAGCAGCTGTAAAAATACAGTAATTTCTGCCTGGGGCAATCCGGCATTGGTACATCCATTTTCTCCAGCCTGTGTTAATGTCCCTCCGTCCTGCCTGTCCCCAGGTTGTGGAGAAGTTGATCCGAGGCCTGGCCATGGAGGACAGTAGAAACATGTTTGCCCTGTTTGAACACAACAACACTATGGACCGGGCTGTGGAGAGCAGAGTTATCGTCGCTGACGTACTCGCCAAGTTCGAAAGGTGAGAGTTCAGCTGGAGAGAGAGAGAGAGAGATGCACAGAGATTAGCCTGATCTGTTAGAGAGGTCAGAGTTCAGCTGGAGAGAGAGAGAGATGCACAGAGATTAGCCTGGTCTGTTAGAGAGGTGAGAGTTCAGCTGGAGAGAGAGAGAGAGAGAGAGATGCACAGAGATTAGCCTGATCTATTAGAGAGGTCAGAGTTCAGCTGGAGAGAGAGAGAGAGAGAGAGAGAGATGCACAGAGATTAGACTGGTCCCTGATCTGTTAGAGAGGTGAGAGTTTAGCTGGAGAGAGAGAGAGAGAGATGCACAGAGATTAGCCTGATCTGTTAGAGAGGTCAGAGTTCAGCTGGAGAGAGAGAGAGATGCACAGAGATTAGCCTGGTCTGTTAGAGAGGTGAGAGTTCAGCTGGAGAGAGAGAGAGAGAGAGAGATGCACAGAGATTAGCCTGATCTATTAGAGAGGTCAGAGTTCAGCTGGAGAGAGAGAGAGAGAGAGAGAGAGATGCACAGAGATTAGACTGGTCCCTGATCTGTTTGTGCTGGCTTTGTCAATCCCTATGGCCATTGACAGTTTTTTATTTATTTTTTTATTTAACCTTTATTTAACGAGGCAAGTCAGTTAAGAACCAATTCTAAATTACAATGACGGCCTACCAAAAGCCTAAAGGACTCCTGCGGGGACGGGGGCTGGGATTAAACAGACGAGATAACATTACACTACATAGAGACCTAACACGACAACATAGCAAGGCAGCAACACATCACAACACAGCTTGGAAGCAACACAACATGGCAGCAGCACAAAACATGGTACAAACATTATTGAGCCCAGACGACAGCACAAAGGGTCAAGAAGGTAGAGACAACAATACATCACACAAAGCAGCCACAACTGTCAGTAAGAATGTCCATGATTGAGTCTTTGAATGAAGAGATGGAGATAAAACTGTCCAGTTTGAGTGTTTGTTGCAGCTCGTTCCAGTCGCTAGCTGCAGTGAACTGAAAAGAGGTGCGACCCAGGGATGTGTTCGCTTTGGGGACCTTTAACAGAATGTGACTGGCAGAACGGGTGTTGTATGTGGAGGATGAGGGCTGCAGTAGATATCTCAGATAGGGGGGAGTGAACGGGTGTTGTATGGGGAGGATGAGGGCTGCAGTAGATATCTCAGATATGGGGGAGTGAACGGGTGTTGTATGTGGAGGATGAGGGCTGCAGTAGATATCTCAGATAGGGGGGAGTGAACGGGTGTTGTATGTGGAGGATGAGGGCTGCAGTAGATATCTCAGATAGGGGGGAGTGAACAGGTGTTGTATGAGGAGGATGAGGGCTGCAGTAGATATCTCAGATATGGGGGAGTGAACGGGTGTTGTATGAGGAGGATGAGGGCTGCAGTAGATATCTCAGATAGGGAGGAGTGAACGGGTGCTGTATGTGGAGGATGAGGGCTGCAGTAGATATCTCAGATAGGGGGGAGTGAACGGGTGTTGTATGTGGAGGATGAGGGCTGCAGTAGATATCTCAGATAGGGGGGAGTGAGGCCTAAGAGGGTTTTATAAATAAGCATCACCCAGTGGGTCTTGCGACGGGTAAACAGAGATGACCAGTTTACAGAGGAGAATAGAGTGCAGTGATGTGTCCTATAAGGAGTATTGGTGGCAAATCTGATGGCCGAATGGTAAAGAACATCTAGCCGCTCGAGAGCACCCTTACCTGCCGATCTATAAATTATGTCTCTGTAATCTAGCATGGGTAGGATGGTCATCTGAATCAGGGTTAGTTTGGCAGCTGGGGTGAAAGAGGAGCGATTACAATAGAGGAAACCAGGTCTAGATTTAACCTTAGCCTGCAGCTTTGATATGTGCTGATTTGAAGGACAGTGTACCGTCTAGCCATACTCCCAAGTACTTGTATGAGGTGACTACCTCAAGCTCTAAACCCTCAGAGGTAGTAATCACACCTGTGGGGAGAGGGACATTCTTCCTACCAAACCACATGACCTTTTGTTTTGGAGGTGTTCAGAACAAGGTTAAGGGCAGAGAAAGCTTGTTGGACACTGAGAAAGCCTGTTGGACACTGAGAAAGCTTGTTGGACACTGAGAAAGCCTGTTGAACACTGAGAAAGCCTGTTGGACACTGAGAAAGCCTGTTGAACACTGAGAAAGCTTGTTGAACACTGAGAAAGCCTGTTGGACACTGAGAAAGCTTGTTGGACACTGAGAAAGCCTGTTGGACACTGAGAAAGCTTGTTGGACACTGAGAGAGCTTGTTGGACATAGGGAAAAGTTAGCAAGACAGCACTAACAGATCTGGGACCAGGCTACCCACAGAGAGAGAACATACCCATAGATGGCTAACAGATCTGGGATCAGTCTACCCATAGATGACTAACAGATCTGGGACCAGTCTACCCATAGATGACTAACAGATCTGGGATCAGTCTACCCATAGATGACTAACAGATCTGGGACCAGTCTACCCATAGATGACTAACAGATCTGGGACTAGTCTACCCATAGATGACTAACAGATCTGGGATCAGTCTACCCATAGATGACTAACAGATCTGGGACCAGTCTACCCATAGATGACTAACAGATCTGGGATCGGTCTACCCATAGATGACTAACAGATCTGGGACCAGTCTACCCATAGATGACTAACAGATCTGGGATCGGTCTACCCATAGATGACTAACAGATCTGGGACCAGTCTACCCATAGATGATTAACAGATCTGGGATCGGTCTACCCATAGATGACTAACAGATCTGGGACCAGTCTACCCATAGATGACTAACAGATCTGGGACCGGTCTACCCATAGATGACTAACAGATCTGGGACCAGTCTACCCATAGATGATTAACAGATCTGGGACCGGTCTACCCATAGATGACTAACAGATCTGGGACCAGTCTACCCATAGATGACTAACAGATCTGGGACCAGTCTACCCATAGATGACTAACAGATCTGGGACCAGTCTACCCATAGATGACTAACAGATCTGGGATCAGTCTACCCATAGATGACTAACAGATCTGGGACCAGTCTACCCATAGATGACTAACAGATCTGGGACCAGTCTACCCATAGATGACTAACAGATCTGGGACCAGTCTACCCATAGATGACTAACAGATCTGGGATCAGTCTACCCATAGATGACTAACAGATCTGGGATCAGTCTACCCATAGATGACTAACAGATCTGGCCCCAGTCTACCCATAGATGATTAACAGATCTGGGATCAGTCTACCCATAGATGATTAACAGATCTGGGACCAGTCTACCCATAGATGACTAACAGATCTGGGACCAGTCTACCCATAGATGACTAACAGATCTGGGATCAGTCTACCCATAGATGACTAACAGATCTGGGATCAGTCTACCCATAGATGACTAACAGATCTGGGACCAGTCTACCCATAGATGACTAACAGATCTGGGATCAGTCTACCCATAGATGACTAACAGATCTGGGACCAGTCTACCCATAGATGATTAACAGATCTGGGACCAGTCTACCCATAGATGACTAACAGATCTGGGACCAGTCTACCCATAGATGATTAACAGATCTGGGACCAGTCTACCCATAGATGACTAACAGATCTGGGATCAGTCTACCCATAGATGATTAACAGATCTGGGATCAGTCTACCCATAGATGATTAACAGATCTGGGATCAGTCTACCCATAGATGACTAACAGATCTGGGACCAGTCTACCCATAGATGACTAACAGATCTGGGACCAGTCTACCCATAGATGACTAACAGATCTGGGACCAGTCTACCCATAGATGACTAACAGATCTGGGACCAGTCTACCCATAGATGACTAACAGATCTGGGACCAGTCTACCCATAGATGACTAACAGATCTGGGACCAGTCTACCCATAGATGACTAACAGATCTGGGACCGGTCTACCCATAGATGACTAACAGATCTGGGATCAGTCTACCCATAGATGATTAACAGATCTGGGATCAGTCTACCCATAGATGACTAACAGATCTGGGACCAGTCTACCCATAGATGATTAACAGATCTGGGATCAGTCTACCCATAGATGACTAACAGATCTGGGATCAGGCTACCCATAGATGATTAACAGATCTGGGATCAGTCTACCCATAGATGACTAACAGATCTGGGACCGGTCTACCCATAGATGACTAACAGATCTGGGATCAGGCTACCCATAGATGATTAACAGATCTGGGATCAGTCTACCCATAGATGACTAACAGATCTGGGACCGGTCTACCCATAGATGACTAACAGATCTGGGATCAGGCTACCCATAGATGATTAACATATCTGGGATCAGTCTACCCATAGATGACTAACAGATCTGGGATCAGGCTACCCATAGATGACTAACAGATCTGGGACCAGTCTACCCATAGATGATTAACAGATCTGGGATCAGTCTACCCATAGATGACTAACAGATCTGGGACCAGTCTACCCATAGATGACTAACAGATCTGGGATCAGGCTACCCATAGATGACTAACAGATCTGGGACCAGTCTACCCATAGATGATTAACAGATCTGGGATCAGTCTACCCATAGATGACTAACAGATCTGGGACCAGTCTACCCATAGATGACTAACAGATCTGGGATCAGGCTACCCATAGATGACTAACAGATCTGGGATCAGGCTACCCATAGATGACTAACAGATCTGGGATCAGTCTACCCATAGATGACTAACAGATCTGGGACCAGTCTACCCATAGATGACTAGCAGATCTGGGATCAGTCTACCCATAGATGATTAACAGATCTGGGACCAGTCTACCCATAGATGACTAACAGATCTGGGATCAGTCTACCCATAGATGATTAACAGATCTGGGATCAGTCTACATGACCCACAAACCTCTTGATATTATTACTATATTTCTGCTAAAACGAGGGTCTGAAATTGGTTTGGTTGATTGGCTGATTCATTGATTGATTTCCAGGCTGTCAGGCAGTGAGGAGGAGGAGGAGGAAGGACAGTGGAAGCTCTACTTCAAACTCTACTGTTTCCTGGATGTAGAGAACGTGCCCAAGGAAGGGGTGGAGTTCGCTTTCATGTTCGAACAGGTCAGTTACTTCCATTTTGTTCTATTATTATTATTATTATTATTATTATTATTAGAAAGCACCTGAGTAGAAAAGTGTCTACAATGTCGTGCTTTAGAGTCTTTTCCATTGCAATTCATTGACTTGTTGCAAACCATCTTAGTTTGCAATCCATCTTCTTGAAATGTTTCTGTCCTCTTCTCTTTTTTGGGGGGGGGGGGGGGGGGGGGGGAAGGCTTAAGCAAGCACCCCCATTCCCATAGAAACCATTTAGTTGGGCCAGAATAGCTGTACCAATTCACTGACCTTCTGTCTCTTTAATGTTGAGATTTCTACTCAGATACACGATTCAGATTTGTTGCAATGTTGTTTTTCTTTGCTAAAATGGCGGCTCCTTGTAATAGTCTGAGGCGCTCAGTGGGGTTCAAATATGGAGGACGAGGACAGGAGTTTGATAGGCATAAAGTTTAAAAAAAATATATGTATTTCAGAAGAAAACATGAGGAAGAAAAGCGGACAAGTTCAAGAAATAATAAATAAAAAATAAATAAAAAACTGGGACAAGAGTGGATGTTGCGAGAAAATGACAGCAGGGTCGAGGGAACAAGGGAAAACTCTGGGCGTTAAAGTAAAAAAAAAATGGAAAAACGTACTTTAATAGCTCAGAACGTGAAGTTGATGAGAGTGACATGGAGTTTGAACGATTTGAAAAGCGACAGGATGAAGGTTTTAAAAATGGAGGAGAGTGGAATGAAAGGAAAGGACGATGAAGATGATTCTGGCCCAGTGGTATTTTCAGAGAGATTAGATCCTTGCCTTCTGGCTGATACATATGTGGTGTCAGGTTGGGTGGAGAAGAGATTCAGGACTGTTGAGTCGGTTAAAGTAACTTAAAGTGGACTTGTGGTGATTATTTGGTCATTTTTTTTCCATCCAGAAGGAGCAGTTCTTGTCCCCACGCATTTAGGAACAAGAACTGTGACTTGCTTTGCTCTCTGGAGCAGGGCGCCGTTGAAAGAAGTGATAACTGGGGTGGCGTTAAGTGTTGAGGAGGGTCAACTGAAATGGAAGATTCCTGGTGTCTGTTGATACCTGCCGTTTGGTACGGCGCAGACCCAGTAGAGAGCGTGGTGAAACAGAGAAGACACTGTCTGTCCTGCTGAGTTTTGATGCGGAGTCTTTACCCAACAAAGTCAAGTTAGGATGTGTCAGTTATCCAGTGAGAGCTTTTTGTCCCGAACCCATTATGGTGTTTTAGGTGCCAAGCTTATGGTCACGTTGCAGCAGTGTGTAAAAGGGAGATTTCTAGATGTGAGAAGTGTGCAGAAGGGCATCAGACAAAGGAATATGCAGCAGTAAAGGCTGCTGAGGGGAGGACGGCTCATAATTATTTGTATTTATTATGGATCCCCATTAGTTCCTGCCAAGGCAGCAGCTACTCTTCCTGGGGTTTATTATGGATCCCCATTAGTTCCTGCCAAGGCAGCAGCAACTCTTCCTGGGGTTTATTATGGATCCCCATTAGTTCCTGCCAAGGCAGCGGCTACTCTTCCTGGGGTTTATTATGGATCCCCATTAGTTCCTGTCAAGGCAGCAGCTACTCTTCCTGGGGTTTATTATGGATCCCCATTAGTTCCTGCCAAGGCAGCAGCTACTCTTCCTGGGGTTTATTATGGATCCCCATTAGTTCCTGTCAAGGCAGCGGCTACTCTTCCTGGGGTTTATTATGGATCCCCATTAGTTCCTGTCAAGACAGCGGCTACTCTTCCTGGGGTTTATTAAGGATCCATATTAGTTCCTGCCAAGGCAGCGGCTACTCTTCCTGGGGTTTATTATGGATCCCCATTAGTTCCTGCCAAGGCAGCAGCTACTCTTCCTGGGGTTTATTATGGATCCCCATTAGTTCCTGCCAAGGCAGCAGCTACTCTTCCTGGGGTTTATTATGGATCCCCATTAGTTCCTGCCAAGGCAGCTGCTACTCTTCCTGGAGTTTATTAGGGATCCCCATTAGTTCCTGCCAAGGCAGCAGCTACTCTTCCTGGGGTTTATTAGGGATCCCCATTAGTTCCTGCCAAGGCAGCAGCTACTCTTCCTGGGGTTTATTATGGATCCCCATTAGTTCCTGCCAAGGCAGCTGCTACTCTTCCTGGAGTTTATTATGGATCCCCATTAGTTCCTGCCAAGGCAGCAGCTACTCTTCCTGGGGTCCAAACATATTAAAGACATTACATATAAAACAATACATCATATAACGATATTATACCGCTACATATCTATAAGACGTAATGTTTAATACCACCATAGAACACGGTCCAGTGTGGCTCAGTTGGTAGAGCATGGTGTTTGCAACGCCAGGGTTGTGGGTTCGATTCCCACGGGGGGACCAGTACGGGGGGAAAAAAAAATATATATATATATATATATATATATATGAAAAGTATGTATTCACTACTGAAAGTCGCTCTGGATAAGAGTGTCTGCTAAATGACTAAAATGTAACAATATCACAATGTGTGCGTATGCATGTGTCTGTACCTTTGTGTGTGTCATCTTCACAGTCCGCGTCGTTCCATAATAATATTTTGCCTTTATTATTATTATTATTACGTCATTTAGCAGACGCTCTTATCCAGAGGAACATTTAGTAATGGACCGCAGAGAGAGGAATAGTGAATGCATACATTTTATTACACTTTTAAATACTGGCCCCCCGTGGGAATCGAACCCACAACCCTGGCGTTGCAAGCGCCATGCTCTACCAACTGAGCCACAGTGTTTTTTAAAATCTGATTCTACAGTTACCCGATGTGGAATAAAGTTCCATGTAGTCATGACTGTTTAATGGCTGGAATGCAGTGCAATTCATTCCATTCCAGACCTTTTATTATGAGCTGTCCTCCCCTCAGCAGCCTCCTCTGATGTGTAGTATGGGTGGAAAGAGTTGTGTGAGTAAAGGTTCCCATGGTGCTAGAGATCAGAGGTGTCCGGAGAGAGAGAGGCAGGTTGAGTTTGAGGCCAGGATCAGAGTAGTGCAGAAGGTGTCGTACGCTGAGAGGAGAGCAGGAGAGGAAGATGGGGATCCAAAGAGACTCCCTGTGAGTACGCCGAGGCCAATAGAGAATGATAGGAATAACAGGTGTTTCAGTTAGGTTGGTTTCTTAGCGTTCACAGCAGTGGTTATCAACTGTACCACAGAAATGGAACGTAAAATCACAGAGGATCGATGTGGTGGTGGCAGCTGCAGAGAAGTACTTAAGGTGTAGGAGAGTTACAAGGTGTGTTGAACGATAGTGTGTCCTGTCCTCCCAGGCTGGTGGCCTGCTGTAGGATCAGGTTTTAATGGGTGTAGGGTTAGTTGGCATAGTGGTGAGGTTTTAATGGGTGTAGGGTTAGTTAGTTGGTAGGGAGGTTTTAATGGGTGTAGGGTTAGTTGGTAGGGAGGTTTTAATGGGTGTAGGGTTAGTTGGTATAGTGGTGAGGTTTTAATGGGTGTAGAGTTAGTTGGTAGGGAGGTTTTAATGGGTGTAGAGTTAGTTGGTAGGGAGGTTTTAATGGGTGTAGGGTTAGTTGGTAGGGAGGTTTTAATGGGTGTAGGGTTAGTTGGTATAGTGGTGAGGTTTTAATGGGTGTAGAGTTAGTTGGTAGGGAGGTTTTAATGGGTGTAGAGTTAGTTGGTAGGGAGGTTTTAATGGGTGTAGGGTTAGTTGGTAGGGAGGTTTTAATGGGTGTAGGGTTAGTTGGTATAGTGGTGAGGTTTTAATGGGTGTAGGGTTAGTTGGTAGGGAGGTTTTAATGGGTGTAGGGTTAGTTGGTAGGGAGGTTTTAATGGGTGTAGGGTTAGTTGGTAGGGAGAATTTTAATGGGTTTAGGGTTAGTTGGTATAGTGGTGAGGTTTTAATGGGTGTAGAGTTAGTTGGTAGGGAGATTTTAATGGGTTTAGGGTTAGTTGGTATAGTGGTGAGGTTTTAATGGGTGTAGGGTTAGTAGGTAGGGAGGTTTTAATGGGTTTAGGGTTAGTTGGTAGGGAGGTTTTAATGGGTTTAGGGTTAGTTGGTATAGTGGTGAGGTTTTAATGGGTATACGGTTAGTTAGTTGGTAGGGAGGTTTTAATGGGTGTAGGGTTAGTTGGTATAGTGGTGAGGTTTTAATGGGTGTAGAGTTAGTTGGTAGGGAGGTTTTAATGGGTTTAGGGTTAGTTGGTAGGGAGGTTTTAATGGGTGTAGGGTTAGTTGGTAGGGAGGTTTTAATGGGTGTAGGGTTAGTTGGTATAGTGGTGAGGTTTTAATGGGTGTAGGGTTAGTTGGTATAGTGGTGAGGTTTTAATGGGTGTAGGGTTAGTTGGTAGGGAGGTTTTAATGGGTTTAGGGTTAGTTGGTAGGGAGGTTTTAATGGGTGTAGGGTTAGTTGGTATAGTGGTGAGAAACATTTTTCAACAGAACTTATATTTCCCTCACTAACTTTAAACATCAGCTATCTGAGCAGCTAACCGATCGCTGCAGCTCTACATAGCCCATCTGTAAATAGCCCACCCAATCTACCTACCTCATCCCCATATTGTTTTTATTTACTTTGCTGCTCTTTTGCACACCAGTATCACTACTTGCACATCACCATCTGCTCATTTATCACTCCAGTGTTAATCTGCTAAATTGTAATTCTACGCTACTATGGCCTATTTATTGCCTTACCTCCTCACACCATTTGCACACACTGTATATAGACTTTCTTTTTTTTCTACTGTATTATTGACTGTATGTTTGTTTTACTCCATGTGTAACTCTGTGTTGTTGTTTGTGTCGAACTGCTTTGCTTTATCTTGGCCAGGTCGCAATTTTAAATGAGAACTTGCTCTCAACTAGCCTACCTGGTTAAATAAAGTTGAAATAAAAAAAATCTAATGTAAACATTATATTTGTCATGTAATGTAAATATAATGCTGTCATTTAATGTAATGTTATGTAAACTGAAATATGATGTTAATGTAATTTAATGTAATGTAAACATAAATATAATGTTAATGTAAACCTAAAAGTTAATGTAATTTAATGTAACGTAAATATAATGTTAATATAATGTAAACGTAAGTATAATGTTAATGGAATGTAAATATACTGCTCAAAAAAATTAAGGGAACACTTAAACAACACAATGTAACTCCAAGTCAATCACACTTCTGTGAAATCAAACTGTCCACTTAGGAAGCAACACTGATTGACAATAAATTTCACATGCTGTTGTGCAAATGGAAAAGACAACAGGTGGAAATTATAGGCAATTAGCAAGACACACCCAATAAAGGAGTGGTTCTGCAGGTGGGGACCACAGACCACTTCTCAGTTCCTATGCTTCCTGGCTGATGTTTTGGTCACTTTTGAATGCTGGCGGTGCTTTCACTCTAGTGGTAGCATGAGACGGAGTCTACAACCCACACAAGTGGCTCAGGTAGTGCAGCTCATCCAGGATGGCACATCAATGCGAGCTGTGGCAAGAAGGTTTGCTGTGTCTGTCAGCGTAGTGTCCAGAGCATGGAGGCGCTACCAGGAGACAGGCCAGTACATCAGGAGACGTGGAGGAGGCCGTAGGAGGGCAACAACCCAGCAGCAGGACCGCTACCTCCGCCTTTGTGCAAGGAGGAGCAGGAGGAGCACTGCCAGAGCCCTGCAAAATGACCTCCAGCAGGCCACAAATGTGCATGTGTCTGCTCAAACGGTCAGAAACAGACTCCATGAGGGTGGTATGAGGGCCCGACGTCCACAGGTGGGGGTTGTGCTTACAGCCCAACACCGTGCAGGACGTTTGGCATTTGCCAGAGAACACCAAGATTGGCAAATTCGCCACTGGCGCCCTGTGCTCTTCACAGATGAAAGCAGGTTCACACTGAGCTCATGTGACAGACGTGACAGAGTCTGGAGACGCCGTGGAGAACGTTCTGCTGCCTGCAACATCCTCCAGCATGACCGGTTTGGCGGTGGGTCAGTCATGGTGTGGGGTGGCATTTCTTTGGGGGGCTGCACAGCCCTCCATGTGCTCGCCAGAGGTAGCCTGACTGCCATTAGGTACCGAGATGAGATCCTCAGACCCCTTGTGAGACCATATGCTGGTGCGGTTGGCCCTGGGTTCCTCCTAATGCAAGACAATGCTAGACCTCATGTGGCTGGAGTGTGTCAGCAGTTCCTGCAAGAGGAAGGCATTGATGCTATGGACTGGCCCGCCTGTTCCCCAGACTTAAATCCAATTGAGCACATCTGGGACATCATGTCTCGCTCCATCCACCAACGCCACGTTGCACCACAGATTGTCCAGGAGTTGGCGGATGCTTTAGTCCAGGTCTGGGAGGAGATCCCTCAGGAGACCACCCGCCACCTCATCAGGAGCATGCCCAGGCGTTGTAGGGAGGTCATACAGGCACGTGGAGGCCACACGCACTACTGAGCCTTATTTTGACTTGTTTTAAGGACATTACATCAAAGTTGGATCAGCCTGTAGTGTGGTTTTCCACTTTAATTTTGAGTGTGACTCTAAATCCAGACCTCCATGGGTTGATAAATTGGATTTCCATTGATTATTTTTGTGTGATTTTTGTTGTCAGCACATTCAACTATGTAAAGAAAAAAGTATTTAATAAGATTATTTCTTTCATTCAGATCTAGGATGTGTTGTTTAAGTGTTCCCTTTATTTTTTTGAGCAGTGTATAATGTTAATGTAAACCTAAATATAATGGTAATGTTATCATGTGTCAAATCGGAGGGCCTGCTGTCCGGAGCTCTGGTAGTGTCTATGGGGGTGCCACAGGGTTCAATTCTCGGCCGACTCTCTTCTCTGTAATATATACTTGTTGCAGGTGATTCCCTGATCCACCTCTACGCAGACGACACCATTCTGTATACATCTGGCCCTTCTTTGGACACTGTGCTAACAAACCTCCTAACGAGCTTCAACGCCATACAACACTCCTTCCGTGGCCTCCAACTGCTCTTAATTGCTAGTAAAACTAAATGCATACTCTTCAACCGATTGCTGCCCGCATCCTCCCGCCCGACTAGC